>NW_009634263.1:0-12554 GCF_000690535.1 Cariama cristata | reverse complement strand
CTGCTCAGCATTTCGGGGTGGGGGAGGTTGTCTGTCTGCCTGAGACACAGGAAAGTATTTGCCCTGTCAAGCCCGAAGTGTTTCTGAGCATGTACGGAGGTGATAGTGTAATAAGGCAGAAGCTTTAAGGTCAGGAGCTGAGGTGTCTCTGGAGCTTAGACACCTGAAGGGGTGGTGAGCAGCTGAATCAGGATTTTCAGGATACTTGGGTTTAGGCTGTTAATTTTCACCTCTTTTGATGTAGGGGGGTGAGTCCTTTTTGGCAGCTGGTGGCATCTGGAGTGGGTGTCCAGCTGGAGCAGGAAAGCAGGTGGATGGCCCTGTGGCAGGGGGGGGGCGCTTTGGAGGGGTTGGCTTGGGTTGGGTTGGTTGGGTTGGGTTGGGTTGGTTGGGCTGGGCTGGGGCCAGCAAAAGCCAATAGTCATAAGATTAAGTGGACAGGTTACTGAATACCATTCCTGTGCCTCTGAAAATACTCTCAGCTGATGTTGACTGCAATCCTTTGCCTACACAGATACAATAGGACACTATAATCCAAGCAGAAATTTCGGGGAGGGGGGGGGAATCCCTTTGAAATACTCCTTATGCAGAAGTTTATAAACATTTTCCACTGGCGGGGGGTGTTTGTTAATTTATTCACTAAAGGCTTACGGTGTATGAATTCAGATTCTTACTGAAATCATAAAAACACACGTTCCTGTTGCAGTTTGTTCCTTAGACGCAGGCTCGTTCCTGTCCCTGGAAAGACCTTCTTGACTTCCACGACTGCCTATGTCAGCATCCATGCCAGTCTCCAAGCTCCGCTCCCGGCATGAAAGGGGAGAAAATTGTATTCAGCTGCTTTACTTTAAAATTGCTTTATTGCAATTGCAAATCTGTGCTTATCCTGCTAGCGATGAAGGACCTTTTTCCATCTTTATTAGATGAGGTGTCTCTACCGTCATGTAACACGGGATTTTGAAGTGTTGCTGTCCTTTCCTATCTGCTCTGGGTGCAGGCGCTGCCATTTCCACCACGTTGCCTTGTCCGCTGTGTTTTTGGGTCGGTTCATGGTCATGCTGCTGGTACAGCTGTTCCTTGGGTGATTTACATAATTTCATTTGCTTGGTGGGTTTTTACAAATCTGTGATACTCTTCACTGAAGTAAGCTGACATCAGCATTTTTGGAATTATTTCCAATAATTAATTCTCCATACGGATGTTTGATGGTGCGATTACTATTTAGGATCAAATAAACATAAAATACCACTGCGGTAGGTGCCTGGTCCTTTCACTTGTCTGGTCCTACCATCATCAGTGGAACTACTTTACGTGCAAGTAGCCCTCTCCCAAGTTAGCAGAGCTTACCAGCGAGTGGTACGCGTCAGATCTCTGCCCTATAAAAACTGAAAAGCTGTGGGATTTTGGAATAAACCGAGATGTAAAATTCAGCTCTTCAGTATTTCGATTTAAATTAACTTACAGGCATTGCCGCGGTACCTTTTAAATGTGTTTAAATCTATTTTTTTAAACCCTCTGTGCTTGTTAACGCGGGCGGCGTGGCTGGGTGAGCAGAGCTCCAGCCTCGGGCTCGGCAGAGCTCAGGTCCGTTCCCGGTGCTGCCGCTGGCCTCGGCGGAGCATCCCGGTCTGCAAAAGCACGGTAATGATGACTTCTCCTGAGAAAACTCTGCTAAAAGTACCCTGGGAAAGCAGTGGAGAGAAAGAAATGTAACCAACTGCTTGTATGATGCTGTAACGTGTTAAGTGTTTACATCGGTCATGTAAATTAGTATTTTTCAGGTTTATAGCCTGTGGAAGCTTTGAAGTTTAAATGCTTGTTTTTCAGCAGTCTCACCCAGGAAGCCGTGTGGATGTATGTTCTCTCGGGAAGTGTGGGGTTTTGAGCAGGTCGAAACTTCCTTTATTTAAAAGATATTTTTCCTTTCTCCTAGTTAAGAGAATGATGGTTTTCAAACGCTAAATACTTTATTTATGCTCTTGGGTGCAATTTTCTAAACATTTTTTTTCTAAGTCATGATAGGAAAAAATGCATGTACATTGAAAAAATTTAGTTAGCTCACTAATGTATCTTATTTAAATGCTTCAGAGGTACTATGATGTACCCTGCAAATACAACCAACTTTACGTGTTGCCTAAATAAACCCAGTAAAGTCACAGACTATTAAAAGACGGGACTGGACAGAAAGAAGCTCAAGGAGTTATCTAATTTGTCCACGTTCCCCAGGGCGAGGTCAGCTGCACCCATAATATTCCCAAGAGATGGTTGTCTAACCTATTAACTTGTGGTGAGATCCTGCACCTTCCCTCGGTATGTTCTTACCCCGAAAACATCTTTGTAAGATGTAAACTGAACATCCCATCTCAACATTTGACAGGTAAAGAGTGTTTATATTTGTCTTTAAATACAGGTAAAGGTGTAGTTATAGATGAGGCAGGGGGAGAGAGAGATGGAGATATATATGATATGGATATACGGATATATAAGGAGAGAGAGAGACAGATATAGATGCAGATGCAGATATAAATGCAGGTGCAGATACAGATATAGAGAGATACACAGATATATAGATATAAATATTTCAACCCCTGCCTACTTCTCTCTGCATGCTACGCCATTTTAAGATGAGTTTTAAGATCTATAGTTGTATGACATCGAGCACATCTATATGGGACTCCTTCTTCAGGGAAATGGCTTGCTCTCTTGTGAACATTGCCTGCTTTTAGAACTGCTGCCAGTGAGAGTGTCGTTCGGTAACAACGCTGCAGGTCTGATTCACCCAGCGACGGGTGGGATGCTGTAACGCTGGCGGAGCAGATCATCCCCCAAGCATCGCGTGGCATTTCACCGGGAGCAGACAGTCAGTGGCTTTCCCTATGGCACAGCCCCAAACTCAGCATCCTCTCCCCTCAGACTGGATCCCTGGGAAGCCTGACACGAGCTTATCCAGTGTCCCACCCGCTGGCTGTTTTCCTTGCTGCCTCTCACTGTGCGGGGTAGCACCGCAGATGTTTGGCAAGCGGGATATCTGCACACAAGGCTTTCACGGAGGTGACACCCCCACCCCGCCCCTCCTCACCTCGGCTCAAATTTTGGGAGGCTGATTGTTTTTTATCGTGGCTTCCCTTTGCTTGGCAGTCCTCAAATGATGCTGGGGCGAAGGTTCTGTTTGCGCATCTTCATCCCCCACAGTTGCCTGGGAGCAGCCAGGGTCCCAGTGCAAATTTGGGCTGTTTTAGCTTCAGCTGGGTGGTGGCAGCTCTCCCACCTGCCACCGTCCTTGCCCTTTGATGGGTGGCCGAGTTTCTGCCTTTCCCCTTAACAAAAGCGGGGCTGGGTGGGATGGCACCTCGGCAGAGGTCTTTGTGCAAACGGTGCCGGCTGAGGACACCCCCAGCTTTCCTGCAATTCGGGGAGTCTGGATCCGACCCCACCATCTGCTTTTCTCTGCCTGTGCCCACAGCCAGCCCGTCTCACGGTGTTCATTGCATAGATGAGAGCAGGTCTACATGGGTTTACCCATTTGCCCACACTCCTGCCCGTTTGTGCAAAAGACTTCTTGTGAAAATTTTGGACCCAAGGACATCTTTGCTTTTCAGGACTATTTAGCCCAGAGCAGCCATTCAGACCAGCCCACAGCCTGAGATCCTGTAACTCTTCTGTCTCTTGAAACGCTATTTAATCAGCCTGCATTTTTAGCTGGTTTTGAATCCTGACTGGCTTTTGATGCAGTTACGTGCAATTTGTATTACCATGACTGTTTGCGTTGGTATTAATAGCAGTTCTGTCCCAGATGCCTGGTTCTTACAGAGAAGGTCCTATAGCTGTTTGATATCCTTTTTTTTTTTTTTTTTTTTTTTTTTTTTTTTAAATATATACTCAAAAGAAAATGACTTGACTTTTGGTGACCCAAAAAATAACCCGACTTTTGGTAATCTGCGCTCAGGAGGGGACGACCTTACAGCTTTCACTTATTTGGCCAGTTAGCGCACGGAGGAGCAAACAAATGACCCGTGCTCATGGGACTGCACTTAATATTTAATGAAGGGTAGTGAAAAATGACAGCTGTGATAGCCTCCTATCTCTTCCCTGCTTTGCCAGCCTTGCTTGCAGTGAGCTTTTGCCTGAATCTTTGCATCTGTTTCTCGCGGGGCAAGAGGAAATAATTAAATATTTTGTTACCTTTTTAGACCACTTGCTTCTTGTGGGTAGTTTGTGTGTTGTAAAGGAGGGGTGGAAAAAAGCTGATTGCGAGGATCGGAGTTCAGAGGTAATCTTTGTTCTGGGTTGGCGGGGTGCTTGTTGCTCTGTTTCCCTCATCCCATGGAAGATATTAGAGATAATATATGTCCAACAAAAATAGACACTGGTCTGTGTCACAGGAGATAATAACCGAGTATAAATGTCTTTGGTATGTGTAGTCTATTCTCCAGCATTGCCACAAAGGTTCCCACAATTTTCCTTGGATGAATATTGCGTCTAAACCAGCTTACTGTGTGCCTAAGCCCCCTTTATAAGCTGTATTTCATTTCTTCAGGTTTCTCTGTCTCTTCCCCCTTGGCTCCTCCAAAGAATTAATTTCCCCACACAGTTGCTTTTAGATTATTATCATGTCCGTGACTCCACAAACTATTACTTCTTAGCCAAACTAAACATGTCAAGGTTTGGAGTTTGTTTTCTTTTTTTGTGTCCCCTCAGAAGTGACTGCTTCCATTTCATTAATTGGTGTGTGGTTTGTCTCTTAGTTTCGCCTAAGCTTTTAACCTTTCTGTACCACTGTGATGTCTAGAAGTGCATACGCAGAAGCTCCGAAGGTCATTGGTTCTCAAACCTCTTGAGCTAATGGACTCCTTCCCAATTTTTCCTGGTGCTCTCATCCTCCCTGTCAGAAGTGTTTAGTGATTTTAAGCAAGGTGTATTTTTTTTAATCTCCTTTTTCCGTAGTTTTACCGGTAATGCTCTGAGAGCTTCTTCGGTTTTGGGGTTTGAGACCTGGAGGTTCACATCAGCAGAGCAAAGTAGTCGCAACAGACACAATAATTTCTTCCTGTGCAGATCCATGGGATCCAGGAATCGTAAATGGAGAAACCTTATGAATTAAAAATAGTTCTGTCATTCTTGATAACGTCTGATGCACTCAAAGGTAAAAAAAGTTAAAATTCCTGTTTAGAAATAACTTTATGATACAGAAGTCATCTAATAGCAGCCAGAAAGATGGATGCAGGAGAGACATGAAGTATCTTTTTCTCACACATAAATGCAGATTTGAACAGTATCATTAGGTCACTACAGAGTTACAGAATGACAGAATTACATACCTAAGAGTTAAAGTCTTGCATGAAGACTTTAATATGTCTGTGTGTGGAGAGAATGTGAGAAAGACAGATATTTCCATGGATTCGTAACTTTCAGGAGGATATATCCTTTCTGAAAGGCACATCGCACTCGTGTTCCCAAGTCAGATGGGGTTGGCTTGTTTGTTCATTTATTTGTAACAGAAGAATGAATTGTGTTGCTTCTCAGAGCGACAGAAATAAGGATAAAACACATTTAGTAACTTTTAAAGTGCTTCTGTTCATGCAAATGCCCCCAAAAGCCTGCATTTCACCCTTTGAACCATTCAAATCAAGTTTTGATAAGGCGTAGGACCTTTTATATTGCTGGAGCTTAAATCATAGATGTTAAAGCAACCTCTGCCGGTGTTTGGGGACAAGATTGCAAAGCTGACGTCCTGCCCCATGCTGGCATTGATGTTTTGCCGCACGGCAGGGTCTCGGCGTGGACCACGACCACGGGAACAGAGCTCACTCCCGCTGACATCAATTGCAAATTCTCCACCGAGCAAGACGTTTGGTGAAGAGCAGCAACGCTCTCCATCCCACTGGGGACTAAACCCCGAGGCATGGAGCACCCCTAATTCATTTTGAAGCCCGCACTGCTTAGAGATGAGCCGCCGCTTAGAGAAGCAGACCCGAAGTCAGCCCTGTGGCGAATATCTGCGGAGAAACTTTTCAACCTGGAAACTTTGCAGAAATGTTTCGGCGCGGAGGCACGTATGGAGATCTCTCTCGGCTCCTGTGCAGCATGGGAAACCTTTGTCCCACACATCTTGTAAACGCGGCGGGGGGTCACCATTGTGCCGTGCATCTTCTGAGCACCGCGGGAGGATGCTTTTGTCCGGCGCAGTGGGCAGGCACCGTAGGAGGGCACCTTTGTCCTGCACAGCCGGTAATCGCTCTGCAAGAGTGAATTATGGGGATTGCGGAGCTCCTTCCCTCCACGGTGGTTTCAGACGGAGGAGTTTGTTGGCCTCGCTGGGGAAAAAACTGCTTTTCCAGAGTGGAAGTGTAAAGGGGAGGTTGCGAAAATGTGTTCGCACACGTGCGTGCAAATGGCCACCGGGATGGTTCGCCCGGTTGCGTTGCACAGCCGCCCCTGCAGACACCGATACCAGTTGCAATCTTTGCTTATCTCCTTCTTTGTTTTTCCTACCCATTTAGGCTGCCCTTATTATTATTTCTCTGTCCCTTCTGATGTTTGCTTTATCTCCTATTCAATATATCATCTGCTAATTAATCTAATTAACTAATAAGCATTCTCATTATTCTTTCAGATCACTAATAACCGTGTTTAAAAGACTTGAGCCCTAATTCCAATCCCTCTGGGGTTTCACAGGTACTTTTTTAACCCCATATCGTCACTTAATTGTTTATCTTCTCAAATGCCCTAACCGCTTCCCAAGAAGTGCACCAGTGCCCATTTCCGAGATGGTCTGAGATACCGTATGTTGTCTCCAACATTATCCAGAGTTTTGCCTTTCTTCGGCTGAAATGCAGGGAACCCTGATCAACTGTGATGCTGTTCCAGACTTGCGGTAGTAATTGCAGCATGCAGAGTCCCAGACTGTGACCCAGTGAAGAAGGGTGATGAGATGAGTTGAGATGAGATGTGTTGGGTCTGGACCAAGCCTGCAGAGATGCCCTGTGCACCATGGGTGCTGGTGGACATGGTGCTCGCGGCTAGAGCCGGCACGGGCACGGCACCGCACAGCTGGGAGCTGCGTTACCATAAATCTCAAGTATTGTGAGGTCTCCTCGGCTGGAGTAAAGCGGCTCATTTGCAAATGAGAGGTAGGGGCAACCAGAGCCCGTTGGAGCAGTGAAGGTTATAATCCGTTGTAAGTGATTCCCCAGGTTTCTGCCACCGCTGAGTTGCCAGGTTGACCTACGCGGAAAGACACGGCAATGGATAAATCTCTCGCCTGGTGATTTTTGTCGTTCAGTTAAGTGGTCAAGCTTGGTTTTCATCTGTTCTTGTCAAATCTGGGCCTGTTCTGTTCTAAGGCTCCTCTTGCCCCAACAATTGCAGCAGCAATTTTTTGTAATGTCGATCTCTTTACTTTACCAATAGTCAAAGGTAAATTTTACGTGCGGTAGTTTCAATTAATCGTCCTTTTCTCAAATTAGCATTGTTTTGCTTCCCACCCCCACCCCAGTCCTCTGGTGCCTACCTGATTGTGCGTGAATTCTCAGAAGTAATTGCCAGTAGTTCAGCAAGTTCATTAACTGATTCCCTGAAGACCCTCAGACGCGTGTCATCCAGACCTGATGATTTGTATATTAAATTTTTGCAAGTATTCCCTTACCTGATTTTTTTGTATCAACAACTGTATGGGCAAGTCTTCATCATTTCTAATTGTCAGTATCTCTTTGTGGTGGTGGGTAAATTGATTCTGAAACTCGTTCACCATTTTACAGTCATTACTCGTTTCACCTCACACATTATTGGATCCGCATTCTCTTTGGAGCTCCTTTCCAATGATGTTCTGTACATGTTAAAAATATACATTCAGTTCTCCCTACCTCTTTCCGTGCTGACAACTGGGAAGTCGATCTGCTTTTATGGCGTTTCTCTCGTTTCTCTTTGTGGTGATGGGAGCGGGGGGATTGATGTTTTTTTTCTCTTGTGGCTGTAGCCTTAGCATATTTTAGGATGTTCCAGCTGTCTCCCACACTTACCGGTTTTTATATGTCTTTTCATTGCAACATGCTCCAAAGATTTCACAAAGAATTAATGTCCAAAATCACCATACGTTGTGCGACAACCCATCACTTAATACGGTGTATTGAATCGTGCAGTTTATCATCACGGCCGTCGAAATTAGCGAGCGCTGAAGGTGTACGTATACCTTAGAGGACCTTGGCTTTAGTACAACTGCTTCTTATTATCCGACCCTCACAAACGATTCTTTCTGTTGAAAAATAGATGGCTGCTCATGCATTTAATTTATGTTTGTCTACTACTAAATACACAGTTGAGATTGCAGTCGTCAACGATATTTTTCCTGTGACGAACACCTTATGGGCAAATCTGTCATCACCCTTAGGACATAACTCCTCTTGCTTCTGTCTAATTTTCCAAGCCCTTGGTATATAAATCATAAATGCACAGTCTGTGCAGTGTTAAATTTTTAGGGCTCTCCCTTTAGTAGTGGTTGAATGTGAATACGTAAGGACAAAATTTGACCTTTAAATGACTGTAAAGGGCCAAGGCAGATACTTGGCAAGCTTTTCTTATTGCAATATTAATCAAGCAAAGAATCATCGTAATCCTAGAAACTAAATAGCCATTGTAGTGATTTTATCACCAGGGAAATTGTTCATCTGTCAGTAAGATTGTTACTAGGAAAGGGAAAATAGGGAGTGTTAAAATTGCTTCAGACCGCTGAATCATTGAGTCCCTCTAGACTCAAAGCTTGAATTGTTTTTTGAGAGGGGTGGGTTGAGAGGGGTTGCTACAGGAAAGCTGTGGGTTAATCAGTTTCAGTGACACTGGTGGATGTAAGCCTGATCTCTCCTGAGGCTGTGGGGAGAGTGCGTGGGAGAAGGCAGGGGACGGAGAAAGGGATGGGGGGGCTTCAGAAACTTAGTGTTTTGTCATTTTTTGTTTCTGGATGGCCCTTTCTCAGAGGAGGAACGTCGTTGGTGAAGAAGAAAGAAAGGGGGAGGAAGAAACAACGACGTAACATTCGCTACCTGTGTTTTCATCTAATTGAATCCAGTGGCTATTAATGAAGTTGAATACGACCGAGAGAGGGGGAGACGGATGCAGGGGGGTAGGAGTGGCAGAGATGTGTTTGTGTGGGAACCATCCGTGTAGGGCCCAGAAAGCCGCGTGGGAAGATGCTTTGCCCTTTGGGGATCAAGGGATGGTGCTACCATGCGCTGTGACAGAGGGGTGTGAGGAGACCTAGCTGTCCTTGAGGTGTGCTAGGACAGCCCCTCCCTCCATAAAACCAGCTTCGGTAGATGACGTCTTTGCTGGTGTCATTGGATGGTGGCAATGGGCAACGGTAGCCTACCCAACCATGCTGTAACCAGAGGGACAGGTCTGGTTGGCTGTGGGTTGTACTGGAAGGACAGCGTTATCCTTGCGCTGTGGTGGGACACCTCTATGTACGGGATGACCCCAAGGTGGGGAACGAGCGTTGATGGGGTGTCTCTCGTAGGGGATAGTGTAGACGGTCCACGTTGAAAGCCATTTGCAAGAGATGACGGACCACCTCCCAGCAAAGGGGGTTTGCACAAGGATGGGTGAGTTTGGAGGTGGGACGTATTGGTATAAAAGGCACCTCTGGGAAATTCGCGTAAGATGTCATGAATTGTCTCCATACAACGAAAGCAGAGAAAGGGGGTGGTGTGGAAATCTGTGCGTGCCTGTGACGTGGATCCTTTTTGTACAAAACCGTCTCTTTGTGTGGGAGGTGGTGTCTTTCTGTAGAGGTCTTTTTTGGAGGAGCTTGTCTGATGGCTGCCTTTGAGGGAGCGGGGGAGGGCAACATCATGGGTAGTGCCTCTGTCAAAGACTTTCTGGAGGGGAGAGCATCTGTGGAGCCACCAAGGATGGGTACACGGGGGGTGAAGGTCCCGGTGGGGGTGTGAAGGTGGGTGCGTGGTCAGCGCCGTGCCAGAGCATCCCTCCAGGGCGGCCACCCCGCATCCCCCGGGACCATCAGCCGCCCCGCGTCCCCCGGGGACCATCGGCCACCCCGCGTGGCACCCACTCTCCGCCGGGCAGGCCACGGCCACCGTGTCCTTCATTGTTGTCACCCCCAGATTGTGATACTGTCACAAAACTGTTGCTAGGCAACAAATGTGGTTACCGGGTCTCAGCGAATAGCTGAAGGGGAAAGTGAAGTGTTGCACCATTGTAGAGTAACCATAGCAATGACCTACTATTACAGACTAAAGAATTATCATTAACAATGTTAAAGTATCAAACGGAGGCCCAGGATCCAGAGACTTCCAGGCAGCATCTCCGCATAATTGGGTTACCCAGGAAGAGGTCCCAACTCTTTCACAGCCCTGGGCTCCTTGTCTCTTGGTTTTGTTTTGGGGTTTGTTGTGAGGTTTGGGGTTTTTTTTTGTTTGTTTAAATAAAGCCGATGTGCTGTGCCTTGCAGGAGACACTTGTAAAACGACAGAAGTGCCCACTAAAGAAAAAAAAAAAAAAGGTAGGGTGAATCTGTAGGCAGAGGGAGGAGATGAGCAGGAGAGGTCGGCTTGGCTGCCTCAGTATCCTGTGTGGGCTTGTTGGGGAAGGGTGCACGGTGTGATGCTTCGATGGTTGTTCAGGTCAGGTGTTCTCTTTTTGGTTAAAAATGCATATGCCAGGCTAAAAGCAATGTGAAATGAAGAAGAAATAATACAAAGTACGCCAGCCCTGGAAAGTAGATGCTCGTTTTCCCGAGGTAGGCCAGGCAGGTGAGATGCTTTAACGAAGCTTTACCTCGCTGAGTGCTTTGGGGTCTGGCTTTCCCTGCCCCGAAACGCGTTCGGGGTCTCTGATCTGTGATCTGGGTGGCCGTGCACGTGTGTGTGCGTACGTGCGTGTGCGCTGGTGCCTGTGTCTGGGTGTGCACAGGGTTGTTGTGTGCCTATGTCTGTGTCTGTGTACGTGGTTGGCGTGTGTCTCTGTGTGTGTCCGTGTGTGCACACGGTTGTTGTGTGCCCGTGTCGATGCGTGCACGTGGTTATTCCTGCCTGGCTGCCCCCGAGCTCCGCAGCGGGGCAGCCTCGACCCCCACCGGGGTCCCCCCGGACCAGCCACCGGTTTCCCCAGGTTTTGCATTAAGACCCCTGCGAGCGGGCTGGCAGCAGCCAAAGGACCCCTGGTGAAACTGTCACCTTTGTGTTTTACAGGTACGGAACGCCATGAACTAACGTCCTGGAAGAGTTTTCCATCTATTTTCAAGTTTTTCAGCGAGGCAGTAGAGGCAAAGAACAGCTCAGTGAAACCAGCCCCAATGCGGCGCTCCAACAGGAGAAAATACGAAGAACTGTAAAAGGAGAGGAGTTAAAAAAAAAAAAAAACTAAAAAAAACAAAACTAAAAAAAACAAAAACAAAAACAAAACAAAAACACACCACCACCACCAACCTCTTCGCTGCTTGTTTTCTGCAAGGAGTCTCCCAGCCCCTCATTAGATTGTTTTCTTCCTAGAGCACAGGGTCGTGATGTATACATCTAAATAGCGTTTTGCATTATTTCTAGATGAGCGCAACTGTCAAAGCAATATGGGTTCACTGGTTGTGCTTCCTGTGGGCTGTAACTTGGATTTCGTGCTGCCCATCAGCGCGCAGATTCAGGCTGACAGTGGCACCGCGCCGTGCAGCGTAGTGCAGCTCTAATTGCCCTGACATAGCCCTGCGCCAGGCTGATGCCAGAATTTAACAGCTTCGTTGTGGTCCCATCGCCTGCAGGATTTTTTTTGCTGCTTCCTTCTATTTTGAGACAGAACAAAATAGCAATTACTCTTTTCTAGAAGACGGCTCTAACTCCCAAGTGCTAACCAGCCCATGGTTTTACACCCAGTAGCCTTCTCTTTCTCTGGGACCAAGTGGGATCAACTCTTGACTCTTTCATTTTCTGCTGGTAGGAGGGTCCGTGAAGTTTGGTCCAGATTTACGGGAAAGACCCTTTGTTGTCGAGATTTTCTCCTTCTGCCAGATCAATGGTGTTATCTGTAGATCTCTTCGTTTTGAAAGCTCCACTTTTAAAAAAAAAAAAATGCCTATTCATTAACTGGCTGGATCACACTGTGAAATATGACAGCAAAAAGAAACAAAAACAAAGAGGGACACATTGCACATTTTTTCTGTTTATTTTTAAATGCAAAGGTGTTTCCATTTTCATACGCCGGGTTTGTAATGACTTTGCCACCCCGCGGTTATTCCCTTTTCCCTGACGGGGTTCCCCCCGTTGCCCCGGACCCGGGGGGGGGTGAGGGGCTGCTCTGCGTGGGGACTCCACGCCACGCGTGGGGTGTGGGGAGCAGGGAGGGAGGATGAGGCTGTAGTCACCACCGTTGCTGTCGGCGGCTTTTTTCCCCTAAAACATCTGATAAGCGACAAGACGTGCCTGATAACGTGCCCGGCCGGCGAGCGCACTAATTAAGCTCCTTTAGTGCTGATGATGCTAAATTAAAGTGATCTTCTCTTAAATGGCCGTGCCCGCCTCCCCTCTGATGCTGTTCAGTGCCGAGGAGGCAACACT
>NW_009634262.1:0-33354 GCF_000690535.1 Cariama cristata | reverse complement strand
ATGATTCTATGATTCTATATTTCTTCTCTTGCAGCTATTCAGGTCCCTGGTCATGAATCCTAACTATGATTTAGTTTAAAATTGACACAGAATGCAGCATGCATTGAAACACTTACAGTTTCTAGCACCCGATAGCACTCACTTTTAATTCCCACAGTTAAAAAACAATCCCTGAGGCTATAGAAATTCCTATGCTGCTTCCCAAACAGCATTTTAAATGCATTTCCTTCTATACCCATATCAACTCCAATATGTACTCCAGATAAAAAAATGTTGAGTTTAAATCTCAGCGCTAATGCAAAAATGAACTGACATAGAAAAATCTGTACTTATTCTGCAAGACTGATACAAATAGAAAGAACTTCTTCACTGTAAGAGTTGCTAGGCATTGGAACAGTCTCCCCAGGGAGGTGGTAGAGTCATCATCCCTGGAGATGTTCAAAAAACGTTTAGATGTGGTACTTCAAGACATGGTTTAGTGGACAGGGTAGCATCAGGGATACGGTTGGACTTGATGATCTTTGAGGTCTCTTCCAACCATAATGATTCTATGATTCTATGAAAAACACCTCATCCTGACAAAATTTCAAAGGAAAAAGAAATTTTTAACAAATTCATATATTCGATGTTTGAAGTAAAATTTATACTTAGCTTGTTATTGCCTGTTTTACAAACTGAAGTCTTCAGTTTAATAAAACTTGCCCCTAGGAGATCTCTTAATAAAGATTCCCTTAATAAAGGATGGGCACAAGTTTACAAAATAAAACCTCTTCATTGCTCAAGGATCTTTATCTACCATGTAGGTGTGGAACTTCTGGGGAAAGAAAAAAGGATGTAAAAGAGCATTAGCCTTTGGTTGTGAGCTCCTGCATTTGCAGTCACATGGGCATCCAACCTTCTCATTGAGACCAGGGCTTTGGTAATCTTGATGTGTGGGGTGTTTAGAAGAACAGATTTTTTGTGACATATTGTGGTTTAACCCGGTAGGCAGCTAAGCACCTCACAGCCCTTGCTCACTCCCCCCAGTAGAATGGGAGAGAGGATCAGAAGCTAAAAGTGAGAAAACATATGGGCTGAGATAAAGAGAGTTTAATAAGTAAAAGAAGCAAACAAATAAACAAACTAACAAAACATGCTGAGTATGACATCATATGTTATGAAATATCCCTTTGGCTAGTTGGAGTCAGTTATCTCATCTGTGTCCCCTCCCAATAACTTGTGCACCCCCAGCTTTCTCGCTGGTGGAGTGGGGTGAAAAGCAGAAAAGGTTTTGACATCATGAAAGCATTGCTCAGCAATAACTAAAATATCTCTATATTATCCACACTGCTTTGGTCACAAATCCAAACCATAGCATGATACAGGCTACTGTGAAGAAAATTAACTCCATCCCAGACAAAACCAGTACCCCTGTGCACAGAGCTCCTGTGGACTGCATTCTTCAGAGAAGTGGGCTTTGATTTAAGAGCAAATAGCCAACTGGTTATGTCTTCTTCCCAAACAACATGATATACTCCTTGATAAGGAGTATGAAGATAATACTTCCCATGATCTCTATGAAAAATAAGATACAGAAATGGTACATTTACTAGCCTATCCGAACCAGCTGCTCCTCTCCTGAAACAGGAATTTCTTCTCTATTTTCCTTTCCAAATAAGGGAGAAAAGCACCTTCAGCTCGAAGATAATGATAAGACATTCGCAACATTTTCACTAGCAAATCCCTTTCACACAGAGCTTGAAGTTTAAATGTGACTTTGAAGAAAATAAGAAGTGATTCTTTAGAGCACAGTTATTTAAGTAGCAATTTGTTTAGGCACAATACAGTAAGGTTGTAATCATAATGAAAACATTCAGTCATTTGAATATACTTATATTATAAAGGGAATTACTTACAGGGAGCTGATTATAAAACTTAACAAGGAACCCCAAAGAAACAAATGATCTCCTCAAGAATTGGTAAGCAAGGTCAATGCTTTTAAAAAAAAAATCTAAGCTACTCACAATTCAGCTTAAAAGTATACCCTAAAACTAAAAAAAATATACAAAAAGGCAAGCACATTTGAATATATAAGAGACAGTCTTAACTCCTGCCAGTTTTGTTATACTTAAAGAAATCTCAGAACATGTGCATAACACAAGAAAGAGTAAAATCTCTGCATTTTAAAGATGTTCCAGGGCTTCCTTTCACAAGAATAAAGACGGCTATTGCACAGTGGCATCTGCATTAACAAATTTCTTAAGCTAATGAGGCTACCAAGACCATCCGTAAAGGTGTTATGCCAGTAAAAAGATGAAAGCAGGTAATACTTTTTTCTTCTCTTCAGACTCTAAAGGAAAGTTCCATCTCCAAACTTCAGTATTATTCTCATTTCTTAGTCTATTCATCCCCTCAGATCTTTTAAGGAAGGAAGCAGTGACCAGGATACAAAGAATGAAGGATCCTCAAAGTGGCACCAAAAAGAAACAGCCAAAGAGCAGACTGCCATTTTTTCCAATTTTTTGTCATCACTAAAACTTCAGTATTAAAGACAAGACAGGCAGATATATGAGGATTCTCCCCCTCAAAAAAGCTTCCCAAATTAATTAAATTTTGTTTGATTTTAATGGGATCCTGATAAGAGTTTTCTAGCCTTAAACAGGAACAGCTTCTTTTGTTAAATACTGAAATGATTTTGAATATATATTCCTGCAGAAAAAAATATATTAAACTTCATTAAATGAGAAATATTTACATTCTTGCTATTCAATATATTGTGTCTCAAGATAGCTTTTTGCAAGACTTCTGTGTAGCAAATGAATCTATGTGCTTTCCTTGATATCATGATACTTATTCAAATATATACTTTTTTCCATTTTCAATTGTTTAGGTTATCTCTGATTAAAAAACAGGACATATCTAGCCATGAGTCATCTAGCCATTTCCACAAATGTATGCAGTATGAATTACCTGTGATGGCCCAAAATTGAAGTTTTTTACTTTGAATATGACACTTTTAGCTTTAATAGAAAACATTTTTCATACTAGTAGGGAACTAAATCTGAAGAGTGTATGTGTTTGAGAGAGAAGCAGATGAAAATACAGCAACTAATAAACAATGTTTTCATATTTAGTTTCAGTTTTTCTTTCTCATTTTATTTTTTCTTAGTAAGACTAGGGTTTTGTAGTGTTGTTGTTCTGCTTCCCCTTCATTATATTGCTGTTTAACATAGGGTGGAGAATCCATATTGAAAGAACAATTGAACTCTTAGGCAATATCAAACACTGCTTCTTGTATTTTTTCCATTCACATACTTGCCTCATGAAAAGGCCCTGCTTTATCAAATTTTCAAGGTAACATCCATGGTTTCTTTGATTTGACCTTTAAAGTGTCATTCTGTCCTTTCGTTCCATCATTTATTTCATCAAGGCTGACTCAGTCAACCGAGCCATTGCAGAAGTGACCTTGTTTTCACAGCTCGAAGTACCTAGCAATGCAAATTAACTACAAAAGTCTAAAAAAAATGTTATTCTCTTAAAACCACATTGAACCGCATGCCAGGAGTAATGATCTTACTCAGGATTTTGACTGTAAAAATTTATATTATTCAAAAGCTCTTGCTTCTGCTTTTGCAATCCCCTGTGAGAAAATGGAATATAAAAAAAAAAAATCTGGAAAGATTTGTTACTGATTATCTGAATAGGCTTTATTCTCTGTGAGTATCACGTGTAATAGGCTTTGATGTAAGGATCAAACCAGTTCCTCTGAAGGGGTCTAACAGTTATCACATATTGGCCTTACCAATTACTACTGGAAATTTCCTTCCAGGCTTAGTGCTTTCTTAAAAAAAAAAAAAAAAAGGTACTCACAGAGGGCATAGTTATTCTGCGCTGCTAGTGAGTTCAGAGATGCTGAAAATACTGCAGGAAGCAAGGCTTTCCTTCAGACAGTGGGGCTGGAAAGCAACGGGGGCTTGGGTGAAGACAACAAGGCTGCTGGAGAAAAGCTTAGCCTGAGCACTGCCCTTAAAAACAGAGCGCAAAATCTCTGAGACTCTACACTGAGACGAGTGTAGGAAAAAACCCAATTTCTGACAATATATCAACATTCATAGCTAATAAAAATAAAAAACTTGTAGCTAATAAAAAAAAAAGCTAATAAACCCCAAACTTAAAGACACCATTCCGTCTGCAAAATTTTTAAAACGTGAAACAAAAGCAAAGATGCAAAAGCAACATAAATAATTACCATTTGATCTTGAAGGTAACATAAAGAAATTTTTCAGTCTTTGTATTTGCTAAAATAGTAACAGAATTCATAAAGCTTTAATAATGTAAACATTGAGGTGTACCTCTAAAAAGACATCATCTCACAGGAGGAAAATGGAAGGGACTGGGAAGGGACTTAAGCACACTAACACTCAAGTAGGTGACTTTACAGATTTTGTGAGGTATGTGACCATTTATAAATTAGATTATAGTAATCTGAGTCATCACTTTCAAGAAAAGTATATTGCCTTTACAGGAAGTAATAAATTTATTGAGTAGTCTAACTTGACCAAATGCTTGAACATAGGCTGATAGTGTGAGAGACTGAGATTTAATACTTGTACAATTTACTCCACCATTGCAATTTCAAATGCAAAAGTAGAAAAAATATGTTTATGCTATAAAAAAACCCAACCAGATTGTAGAATGATGCTACATACTGATTGTCCTTAGGCTGAAACCCAAAATAAAGTTAACTCTTACTGTGTCTTTGAAAGGTTTTATGAAATTCCTGAGAAAAAGTGTAATGAAACATATTGCAGTGGATAAGCATTGCCATTTAAACAATGTATTAAAGGTTGTAACAACGCTGATATAGTAAGAAAAATTATATGTCTCTGGAATAACTATCAAAATAAGATATTATCCTTTTTTTTTCCCCTATGGTTGCCGCCTTATCCACCCAAAAGACACCGAGAACTGCCAGCAATCTCAGATGCCAGGATGCTCCTTGTTACAAAGCTTAACGTATTCTAAAGAACATGCTCCGTCTTCATCTCAGACATCTCTGTGCTCCTGCAACATGGAAAAAATAGTGAGAGACCTTCAGGATGGCTTAAAATAGAGAAAATTATGTCCCTGAAAGGACATTACATTAAACAAACCCAATTATTTTCTGTTCATCTAAACTAACATTTACTTGTGTGTAAGTAAGGCTACCTGAATTCAATATGTAACAGCTCTTAAGAAGCACTATTTTTATAGTTATAAACAAAAACATGGTTAGGACGGCTTTCAGTCACTAAGGTTGTCTGACAAGGAGCAGTCTGCACACTATTAATACAAATTTAAGTGTTGCATCCAAACTGCCTACTGAAAATGATCCTCATTCCATGCTGAGGGATGAGATCACCATCAGTGGTGGTTTCTATGAACTTCTCCATTCTTCCTCAAAAGTCCCTGAAAATTCAGTCTAGCCTTGCTTCTTTTTAAACACACTGTGCATCTTAAATACTGATGTTGTTTGTTGTGTGAAACAGATCATATTGAAACATTCTAGAAAACTACAGCATGTTTTTGCACGGCAGTGTCAAATCTCTCTTCCATCCTTGGCTCAGTTTTTTCAATAGAAAATGGGTTTGCAAAAATCATTGTCTTCATAAGCCTTGCATTGCTTATCCACAGTGGATGGTCTTTAATGGTTAGAAAACATTGGAATAGAAATTGCATGCCTGGAGTTTTGAACAAAATAAGTGGTTGTCTCTTGGATTTGGTGCTTGCATGGGTTTTTTACAGAATTTATACACACACAGAAATGTAGAAGGATGTGGCATGCTCCTGCATACAAGCAGATGCTTTGATCTATTAGGCTTCAGTCTTTGATTAAAAGCTTTGGGAATTTGCAGGTGTTCAATTAGTCACCAGAGGGAGCCCATATTATTTCGTAAACGCAATAACAACACACTAAAAAGAAGAAGGGGGGAGATAACTTTTAGGGTGACAGAGCGAGAGAATCACTGTGTTTCACACAAACGCCCACATTCCCCTCCACTCCTTGACAATCAGACACCAATAGTTTGCTATACAGTGCAGGGTGGACTTATCAGCAACAAAAGTATAAAGTAAATCTTGAGGATAATGAACACAAACCCTCTTCTTCTTGGGCTATAAATGATCTTTTCATTTGCTGATGTATGAAAGGATGCTGGCAAGGGATCCAATTTACTAATAAACAATAATAAAGTTCAGATGCTGGTACAGCAAAATCCCAGTTATCACAGACACTTGGGTGACAACAAATACGTCTGGATAATCAAAGAGAACAGAAAGCAACATGGGATTGGGCACCTTGTCTATTAATCTGTTATAACAGGATGTTTGGATAATGCAAGATTTTATAAAAGGTGTTTTCACTGGCACTTTTCTTATGGCAATACCCCCTATCATCTCGAAACCTAGCCTTCTGTGAATTGCAAGTAGGCTTTTGTTTCTTCCTGTACTAACTAGTAACTCTCTCACTCCTCAGCTTCTGACTTTCTTCCTCACCTTATCAAAAAAAATTTTACTGAAAGGGATATTTTTTGTGAGTGTGCTATATAGCTAACGACTCACTGATTCTATTTGTGTATCTTCCTTATTTACCAGGGAAATGGCCTCAAATGTATCACATTTCACTTAGCAGTATTTGCTGTTAGTATTCTCCGTGGGGAATTCTCTGTTCTGCCAATAAAGTGAAGGGAAAAAAAGAAAGCTAATTCAATAGATTTCTAAGTCTCATTTACAGAACTACAGTGGTAAAACAACTATGCTTTGGAATTCACTGGAAGTTTTTATATTAAGACCTTACCTACTTCATATGGTATGGTAGACACTCAAGTCAGCCTTTGAGGGAACTCTGTCATTGTTATAGGCTATACAAATTCTCCTACTTTCCCATATTAATTCTCCTGCAGACATCTACAAATGATCATAGTATTTCAGAAGTCTTTGTTTTTTAGGAGTGACTCATTGGTAGTGGAGATGTCTTCCTACCTAATAGAAGCTATCGCGCTCTCTTCCTTCACCCTTTAACTGCAAGGCAATTAAATTCCCCACCATTTGCAATATCTGTGTCCAGAATGAGTCATTTCATCACATCACCTTTTTTTTTCCTTGCTTTCAGTATGTGCTTAGCAAGATGTAGCTTAATATTTCTCTGTCCCCATGGAGCTAGATATTTCTTCCTTAATTGTTATTTTTCTAAGCTTTACCCATTTGTTGGTGAGAGCTTTCTTGCATCATTGCATGAAAAAAAAAAGAAAAACAAAAACCAAAAAACTGTTTCTCACTACAATTCCATAATTTTGGGACATATCCAATGACACCACATGTAAAGGATAAAATATTCTGTGACTGATAAGCACAGATTTTAAGAAAAAATATTCCATCTCCCACAAGGCTGGTACTGAATACATCATTTAATTTTAGATAGGATCTCAAGCATCTGAAGAAACATTATTGCACACTAAGAAGGAAATGATCTGAAGTGTTTTGGGTGTGACATGTAACCCCAGCTACAGAAGCCGTCACAATGACTATAAACTGGCTTTATCAAAGTGAGCTTTATAGCACAGTTATTGTAATACGCACTAAACTGAAACGGCATGCTTTATTCACAAGTATGAACAGGCAGAGACTGTGCTTCGACACTGGTTTTTACTGATAGACTTGATGCCAGAGGTATCAGCAGGATGACCAAGCGAAGAACAATTAAGTTTCCTCCTGTGCTCTGCACTCTGTGTCCTTACATTAGAGATGGGACATAAGTATGTAATAAGATATACTTGCATTGCCCTCATCCAGGCCAGGGTCTTTCCTTAGTGTTCGATGAAACGAAAATCCCCTTTTCTCAGACTGAAGTGGCTGGATTCAAATACAAAAGTACCAGAGAAGGAAGGTGGGAGGAGAAAATTAGTTTCTCTTGTTCAGACCAGCCGTTCACTAACAGCAAGCTTAGCAGGTTCGGACAGTGTAGAGAAAGCAGATTGAAGGACAGTTCTGTATTCCTCCTCTTTCAGATTTTGGGAAAGTTTGACATTAACCATATCAAGCATAATATTTACAGCTTTAGTAACTTGCACATAGTTTCTGTGGCTTCCGCAGAGGCCACCAAGTTTCCTTCACTTTGGAGTCCCGTTCCTTAAATTCTCACACTATACAATCTATTGTGTTAGCATGAACTGTTTTCCTGGTGAGCCTCCTGCCCAATTTCCTCTGCAATGATATGCTCAGTGCAGAATTATATGTACTTTCTTTAAATCTTTAGGCTTACTAGAGTCAGTGACTTACCTGTGGTATCTGCTTTTTTCTTCTATTTCTCTGCAGCTGTGCTGCACAGGCTTATTATTGTTAAAAGAGTAAGTCCTGTACAGGGGACTTCACTTTTGCCTCAGGTTTATATAATTTTTGTGTAAATGTATTTGTTTGAAAGCTAAACATTCTTGGCCACCATGTCTGTCGATGTATGTGAATTTGTTTTGTTGTTGTTGTTTTTTTTCCTTAAATTATCTCATTTAACCCACACACTTCTTTAGAAGGGTAATGTTGACTTAGGAAGCATATAATTAACCTGGGAGTTAAACTCATTCTTGTTATAGACACATAGTAGATCAGGCACTGATAACTTTAGTCATAATAAACAATAATCAGCTATGTTGATAGAGACACTATGTCAGGGGACCACTGACAGTGTATGATATTACTCAAAATAAGCTATTGGCATTATTTATCACACAGTGTATTCTAGTATAACTGGTATCACTATGAGTAATAATATATCAATAACTACAATAATAATAATAATAATAATAATGATGGTGTTACAATGAATAGCTGGTCTCATGCAGTTTGCAAATGTTTCAGAAGATGTAAAATCACAGCCAATACACAGAACTGCCGATATACAATGCAAATATATAATAAGAATCAGCCCATCCCTGAGGTAGACTCAGTCCATTTTGAGAAGAGTCGTTTAGGAGAGCAGTCAGACAAAGTGATATGCCAATACTGACATGGAAGTTTAGTGGCAGAGGCAAAAATAAAATATAGCTTTCCTTCTCTTGATTGTCTCTGCATTGGGCCATATTACCTTTTCTGAGAGATCTCTGACTCCTGAAATGTTTGCTTTTCCTAAGCTTTTCTTATATTACTGTCTCTAAATTTCGCAAAAATAAAGATATTGATTTCTCTGAAAGCAGTTCAAAACAGTTTTCAAGCCTCTTTTTGATTCCTGTCCCAGTGTACCACTAGATCCTAAGCTGTTCCCTTCTCCCACTAAAACAGAGGCAGGAAGTGGGGGAGATGATAGAGAGAGAATTGTGAATACATTCTTTTTTCTTAAACCGTGTGATTAATAGAGTTTGTATATTAAAAACTCAGTCAGATTTACACTCCACAATCCCATCAGTTAATGTAGTTTATGTATCTCCATTAGCATGTTTGCTCACTCAGCAACTTTCTACCATATTTCCCTTAGTATCGAGTATATAGCTAACCTTTGCCAGGATACTACTGAATTAAGGTTATTAGCTGCACTTGCTGTTTTTCTAAAATTCTTTGGGTTTAGAGTCTCCTAATCAAATGCTTAAAAGGTATTTAATTGCAGTCTTCTGTGATCATATTTGCTTCCTTTAAATACACTTTTTCTTTCCTGAATAGTCAGCACATTCCCAACTCATGCCAATATATACTCCAAAGAGTACTAGTGGTCAAACTCTGCAACACTTTTAAGGGTTCTACAAGATGATAAATTGGATATAACAAAGTATGTGAACTCCTGCAACTCCTGGCTATATATATTATAATGAAGTGCGAGATGTGCTGATTATCACATAACACTGATGCATTATGTACAAAATAGGCACCAAGAGGAAAGAACGTGCTTTGGTTTTATCACTCACTATTACGAGAATGAAAGGACCCAGGTATGCATAATTATAAACTGCAAATGTCATGCCTCATCCCCCTCCTTTCATCATCCAGAAAAATCAGCACATTATGAAAGAAGCAATGCCCTGGCTCTTGCTTATTAGCCACAAAAAATCAGGGAACAAAAAGCTTACAACAACTGTCTGCAGTAAAAGCGTTTTTATAACTCAGGAGTTAAGTTCTGATTTTAGTTCTCACGGGACTTAAGAAAAGAAGAAATGTAATTAATCTGGTAAAGGATGAATATCCACTAGTGGTCAACAGCAGCTATTTCAAAAGGAAATGCAGGAAATAAAAACCAAAGTTTAAGGAACTGAATCAAGCAAAGCTTCTTTCTTGACATTGGTAAGGAATCCTCAATGAAACCACCTCTAACTAGCCCAAAAAGCTATAAAACTTATGGGTTTTCCATCCCATTTCTGTTTCCTTCCTTTAGCACTCCTTTCTACATCTGCAAAATCAAGAAGTGGCAATTTCCAGAGATGGTGAGCATTTAGAGCTGTCACTGACTTAATCTGAGAAAAACTTCCAAACAGCCTAGTCTGAGCTCACTCTCCACCCTTGAATGCAATATTTTACAGACAGAATCCCTATGATCTGTGTCCTTTTCTTATTCTACTGCTCTAATTATTTCAGTTTGTTTCCAAAAGCAGGTGGAAATCCAATGTCTGCATGGCTGTGTTCATGATAACCTCCTAGTAAGGATGTGGTTTACTTGCGTACTAATTTTCAGCTACTCACACAGCCATGCTTTGTTTTCTCCTTCAATTTCTCCATATTTTCTTTCCTATTTTTGTCTTCTAACATATTTTAAAAACCTCTTATGTTTATCTTAATATTCTTCAGCAGTACTGCTTCCTTATTCCCATTTGTACTTTCGATGCCCTCTTTATAGTCCCTCTGTTTCTTCACATAAAATTCTAACAATACTGCAGATCTTTTCTTTCCTATAATTTTTAAAGCTCTGTTTTGCTTTCATTTAACTTAAAAGACATACCAGTCATCCACACTGAAGTTTAATACTTGATTTTACATAATAGTATATTCTCCTTCTAAGCTTGCTCTACTACCTCCTAAATCTTTAGTTATTTCTGTCAACATTATCTCTTTCTAATAAACGTTGTCTGTTTATATCACTTATTAGATGGTTAATGGTATTAAATGTGACTCTTCATCCAACATTTGAAAATGTATTCAATAATAATAATAATAATAATAGTTTCTTAAATAGTCTCTAAGAGTCACTTCCTTTATCACAGCCTATTCATTTGACATTACAGATGTTATCCACTTTTTGGTATCTCTTGAGCATAGTGTTTTCCCCCCTTTTATCCCTTGATCCTTAGATACAACAAATAATTTGCATTAAATTTAAGTCCTCAATTGTTGCTGTGATTTCAGATCTTTGAGAACACCTTGCCACCTTGGATTGAAGGATGATGAATATTTTTTGTAATGTTACTCAATATCCAATAAATCAGCCCAAACCCTCTCTTAAAACTCTCTAACAGAGCTGCAGAAACTATGCTTCACTTATCTTCCTCTTTTCCTTTTCATTATTGCCCTAGAGAATGTAAGGAAAATTAAATGTTGATTAAGGTACGACAAATCTGACAAAACAGGTATTTCTAACAGAAATTATCAAAGATCTCAGATCTCAACATGCAAAAGTCAGCATAATTTCACAGAAGGAGTATTGATAAATAGATTTACACTGGCTGAAGATGCAGTTCCAAGTTTGTAGCATGGTTTGTAAGCAGTGAAACACATTGAATTGCAGACATGCATTTCTGGGTGTCTGGCTTATTTCTCCAGTAACTTTTGAGCCTATTGACCAATTCCACCCAAATTTAATGGACAGTGTAGAGTTTGCAAATAAAATGACATACTATACATCCTTTCTTCTTTTCCTCCCTTTCTAATTAAGAAGTTAGATAGAGTAGAACTACCCTATTGATTCCTCCAGTAAGGATGAAGTTGAGCTCAACCCTTGTTAGACAACATACTACGTACTTTCACATGTGACGTTATGACCAGTAAACAGAAGCTTTAACTGGAATTTGAAGCTTACAGGGCAACACAGACACAAAGCAATACAAAACTAGGCTTTATTAGTCCCATACTTCAGATACAATTTGCACAATTTAAGTGTTGTGTAATTGTAGTATCCCTTGTCTTTGGGTATGTAATGGTTAAAATTCTTAAACTTATATTTCCTGCGCTTCATACAGCTACAGCTGCCAATGAATCTGTGAGTGCTCAGGTTCCGTGAATTCAGGTCCCAAGGATTCTGAACTGGGTGCTCACAGAATGAACATAAATAATTACAAGGTGCATTTTTGTCCTATATTGACTGGAAAATGATTTGTCTATTTCGTAATACATTTTAAACCAAGCTCTTCCATATCAATGTACAAAATCGTTTTTCCGGACTTAGACCATTTACAGTACTAAGAAGAAAGTACATCCGTGAGAGAGCTTTGCAAAGAGTCCTTGAGCATTCCTCTCCAATTTGTGTTTTTGATGCTTTCCCACGGTGTTCGCAGAGTCCCTCAACCAAACTCTTAGAAGAAACACATTATTATTTCATTCAACTGAAACTATGACATTTCACAGAAGCTTCCTTCTGCACAGTATACATGCTGGTGGAAGAAGAACAGGAACAAAATAAGAGCGTTAAGAACACCATCAGAGGGGAAATAATACATACATTGAAAATGTGATGGGTTTTTTTCAAGAGACATTCATTAAAGTCTGTAAAAGTTAGACTTTCATGTCATGGGAAAAGCTGTTGTGTGGAAAATCTCTGTTCCAAATTAGGATGAATTGTGTTGTAGGACTTCTGTCCATTTTATACTATTTCTTGGGATACAGTTCTAACCATGGATCCTTTGCTAAGATGTATCACGTCAAGATATTTCACCGCAGTATGACGTCACACCAAGGTACGTTAATCATGTAACATTGACTCCAAGATAAAACAATGATAGTTTTCCTTAGTAGCACACTTAGTTGGAACACTTAAGGGAGAAGGGGTTGCTGTTCATAAAGCTTTGGCAGAGAGAAGAGGACAAGGAAAGTGAGTATTTGTCCTGACTACAGGATGCCCAATGTCTTGTGTGAGTAACTATTCTGGGATAATAAATACAACAGTAATGGCAACAGGAAAAGAAAGCAGGAAGATGCAGGTGGTACCATTTCACAAGGTCTTGGGTCCAGAGTCTTTACAATATTATGTGGCAGTTCCCCTTAATCACTTTAAAAATTCTGTGAAACCATGTGAAATAAAGCAAAATCTCATAAACAGACCTTCTTCAATAACTGCATTGAGACTAGCAAATAAGTATATAAATATCCTCTCAGAGATATTTAGTTCAACTTATCACACATGTTCATCGTCCTGCCAATACTTCCACTTTTGGTGGTAAATTACTGTTTTCAGCAGTAAAATACTGCCTTAGCGCAACAGGAGATGTTCTCCCTCTTTTCTAGACAACCAACAGCTTGTGTTGTTGGGTTTTTTGGAAAATGCTTCCTACAAGTGTTCAAATTTAGGACCTGAACATTCTGCTATCAGACCTGCTAATGTTGGACAAACCCTGTATGATTGCAGGATCCTTGGCTCAGCAATATAGACAATAGGAGGTAACGCAGTCATACAGACGAGGGACCAGACTGTCCTGCTGGAATTAGCTCTTTTGTGTTAGCACAGGTGGTAGGAAAACATCCCAAACTTAGCTGTTTCATTGTTAGCTGGTTGATAATTCCGAATTTACTTTCTTCCATATGCTATGAAGTACACAAACCAGTACAGACTGTACCTAGAGATTGCCTTGGTTACACGTCATGACGGACTCAGTGCAACAGCTCGCACCAGTACCAAGTTCCTAAACTTATTGTAGTTCCCTACTTAAGGGGGCCTGGAGACGGAGAAAAGAAAAACAAAGCATTACAGCTCACTGTATTTTCAGGTGTAACGGTGCTTGAAAAAATATCTTGACTTCTAACTTTTTTTGGTATTACATTCTGGGTGTTTCATTTGTATCTTGCCTAGTAAATAGAAATATTATTATATAAGTGCAAGGCACTATTACCACTTATGCAGCAGCCTGTACACAGTGTGTTTGTTTCATTAAGATTCAGGCCTAGATGGCTGCTGAGTGTTGGAAAGTACATTACCAATATAACTGAATTGATTTTGTTGAAGCCATTGAAGGTGAAAGCATTGGGCATAATTTGTCTAGATTTCAGAAAAAAAAATCTGATACTTTACCACATAACAAATCCATTTATAAAGCCAGACAGCGTAATACAAACAGAGTAAACAATGTCCTGAAAAATAGACACAAAGGTCAGTTAAAGGAAAACACACAGAACAAAATCTGATTACATGCAGGTTGCTACAAAATGCAGTATTAAAATCAATCCTAGTTTTGTCTTTTTAAGGACTGTTCCAAAGCTTATTAATCTCAGTACGTCATACTTAGCTCTCCCTGCTTTACCAAAGATCAGATGCTGGATGCATGCACTAACCTTTCAAAGTTGGTTCTGGGAGTGTACTTCCTAGAACATATGAAAGATACATTATTTTGACCCACTACATACATCCATCAGCACTACCAGAATACAGTTTATTCCATCTTACTCAGTTACTCAGCACTGAGAAAAGAGAACAGATGAAATAAAATCTTTCCCAAAAATTTTTCAGAATCACATAGTAAACCAGTATCTGTTGGCGAGGTACAAACCCAATGGAGTACCTCGCCAACAGATACCCACGAAACACATCTCTGCACATTTTTGGATCAGTTGCAAGCAGTTATTGAAGGTACAACTGACTGGTAGGAATATTTCCTGACTGTTTTCATGACTATCTAGAGTAATTTGTGAATACAGTAATGGTGTCTTATTAAGAAAGATTGTTGAAGACAAAAAGTATGTTAACTATTAAAAAAATTAATACCTTATGAAGTAGGTAAAAAAGTATTAGTTCATATTTTTGGGTTGTGAACTGTGAATAAATATCAGCCATCCTTGACCTACATGGGTGATGAAAAACTAAGTGGGAGGATGAATTCTGATAGAGAGATAAGATGCTGAGAAAAGAAAGAAGTAGATTGAATAATGTGTCTGGGATTGTAGCTAATTCAGAAATAAGTCATGGACTGAAGTGTAACCGAGGACTAGAATATAAATAGTTTGAGCAGAACAATGGGAGTCTGGCGTGAAAGCAAAGTGACAGGGTCAATAATGGAAGGAAATGCAAATTAACTCCAAAGCACGATAAATGGATGGATAAAACATAATTTCAGGGATATTAGAGATCTGTGGAAATATGATAATGAGAAATGCAGCATCAACACCAGGAAAATGCAATGGTTTTGGCCAACGTTTTGTTGTGATCAGAAGTTAATTTTAAGTCAGATTCTCGTCCATCCATACAAGATCTTATGGACACTTTGAGTGCCTTATGACAAGGGATTATATTAATTATTTGTTTCATCTCTGTATTTCATCTATGTTTTATTTCCTTGTGACTTTCTTATTTTCCAGCTTTTTAAATGTTGGACTACTGTGACACATCCTAAAGAGATTTTTGGCCCTGTTCTTCAGTTAGAAAAATTTAGACTTGAGGTGACACAGCAGAAAGTTCTGGAGATGTGATCTAGAAGTCTTCATCATGATATGGGGGTTAGGATCATACTTATATAAACATACCTTTACTCAGCCAAGTTAATTTTTTCCAAGGTGTTTTTAAAAATTTCTAAATCACCTGTGATGACCCTATAAGGCACATCAGTGGATATAATTATGTAAGATAATGCTCTGACACATCCTGATGATATCAAGGCTGAGGTGTATTTTTCAGTTGCCTGTATCTCCATTAAAAACCCAGACTATGATGTGCTCTCATTCCATTAGAATAGTTTCCTGGCAAATGTAGGAAACTGAGGCACAAAAGGGCAAAATAATTTATTCTATGTTATTCAGGCAGTCTGTATTAGGAGTTGGATCCAGAATGCATGGCCCTTGGATCTCAGCCAGATGTGGAACATTTTCAGGGAAAAAGCTCCATGAAATCTTTTATATGTCCTGCCATTAATGCTAACAATCGCCCTTTGTTATGCAGAAAGACTCAAGGAATTTTGTTATCAAATGTGTAACTTAACTTTAGAAAATGAAATAAAGTTCAGAATAAAATTATGAACGTCACAAGTAAGTTTTTTGTCTACTTGGGATATTTTGTTCTCACCCAATTTTGGCTACCTTCCTATTCCCTAAAACCTGAGAGGTCAGAGCTCTTCAAGAAGAAATAACAAGTTGCTGTACTTTCAAGTTTACATATGCCTTGCATAGAAAATCACATTCTTTTGCAAAGAATAAAGCCGCTAGGATAATATCTTAAATCTTCCCCCTTGAATACCAGCACTGTCTTCTCGTCTAGTTTTGTAACATTTATGAAGAGCTTTGCAAGTTCACTCCACATTATATATGTTATGTCCATATCAAATATGTGCTAATCACATGCTGTGATACGTCTATATCACAACAAAGCATCTCCCATTAGTCACAGGATGCTGATAGAAAGTCAGATACTTTCACTTTTGGAATGCTTTAAAAGTACATCAAGTTTAAGAGTGGAGAGAAATGATGTGGTCCATGGTGTGGTTCATAGTATCATGATTTTTATTAGTCAAGCTCCATGGTAGTTTGTAATTTTCCTTAAACAAAACCCTTAGGTTCAGACTGGGGTGCTCAGAGGCAATGGGGTTGGAAAGATCCCACACATCGTAATGCTTGTATCATGACACACTAGGAAAAGATGGAAGAAATAAAAGATCTCTCTTCTCTGAGAGGCAGGGGAGCGGACATGCTATGAAATGTAGTTAGTGAAATGGAACCAGATAGGATGGGCGAAGAGGAGTCTTTGGTTGTAGGAATACATACAAAGCAGAAAGAGTTGTCAGACTTTTGAACATTACTGCACTCTCCCTCACCCCTCCAGGTTTTTGTTAGTCAGCCTGATGTTTCAGCCTTCACAGAAAAGCTGTTTGAACAAGATGTGTGTATTTGTCATCTGTTTTAGTGAAGACTGATGCTTTAGTTTAAATGGCCAG
Organism: Cariama cristata; assembly: GCF_000690535.1. Lineage (NCBI taxonomy): Eukaryota > Metazoa > Chordata > Aves > Cariamiformes > Cariamidae > Cariama > Cariama cristata. Next base: position 16,303 of record NW_009634262.1, on the reverse strand, counting down.
TGAAGGTGAGTTTAAGCTAAAGTGCTTGATTTTGCACTGAATCACACATGCAGGCTGTTCTGTCGTCTCTGCTGGGAGGCAACAGCCTGCAGCAGAGGAGAGGAGCAAACAGCCAGGGAAGCCAATATCTTCAGAGGCTCCAAGCAGATCTCTCAGAGCTTCCCTGACCACACTCCTACCCACTTCAGGGAACACAAATGAAATAAAGATCAAGGGCAAAACAAGAAGAAAAACAAGAACAGTTTGATAATGTTTGTTTTCATTCTATAGATTGCTCATAATCCATCTAGCATATCACATCTGGAGTGGATTTGTGTTTGTAAACCTGTCAGCCAAATTAATAATAATTTAAATATATATATACCCTTTTGAAAATTTTCTCTTAACATGGGATAGACTTTTAAGCCCTAAAGTAGCAAGCAGACCCCAGATAAAAAGGGGCAAGAAGCTTCACGTATTTCATTTACATGGAAGATATACAATATTGTACAGCTACCTTCTAAGGACCTCATTGACAATATTGTCCACCAAATGTTATTGCCTGTCTCAGAACTTTCTGGAAATTCATCAAGTGTGGGAAATTGTGGCTTTTCAGAAGAATAATCCCTTGCCAAGGTGACTTAGAGTGGAGGTTTTTCACTGTGTGAAAGTTTGTCCCAAGGCTTTTTGAGTGTTTATTTGAGCAAGCATACAAGTAGAACGAAGATATTACTGGAATTGTATTTTAATTCATGTCCCCTACCTTCTGCATTTTCTAGGACTGTGTAGTCACAGCACCATCCACCTTCCATATACATTAAAAAGAAAGATTGAGTTTGCACTCAAGATGTGTGAATAAAGAAAAATGTTTATTATTGTGATCAGACAGATGTTCAAGAGATTTCACAAAAATTACCCAAGAGATAATCAGGAGATTGAAGCCGATCTCCCAAAGTCACAGAATCACAGAAGCAGTTCTGTAACTATCCTACCTTAACCTTCCTATGTTCTTGTCTCAGTGTTTTACCTTGTAGTAGGGATTTTTATTGCAGAATTACCGTGATTTTAATTAATTTTTGCAGCCATATGCAAGCTCCCAATTAAAGGCATTACCTCCTATCCATATGCTCTTAGTTTTTATTATGTTTGCTTTGCACATTGCCAAGAGAGAGGAAGGTTAAAGTATGCTGTGAGAAGAAGCAAGTGCAGTCAACTTTCTGTTAGCCATGGGTGGGTTATCTAGCTAGCACTAACAAAACACTGCAAACACATGGAAGCCAGCAGAAGTTTGGGAAAGCTTACTTGCTCAGATGTAGACATGGCCTTACTGGTTCCAGACCTAACTTGAATGTCTCTGTACCATGCTCTCAGGAATGGAAGGGGTTTGTTAACCCCATCTGTTGCTGACCCGGAGAGACCTGAGCTGGCTTTGCACAGCTCCAAGAGTTTTTTTGTTCATATTGAATACCCCAGGTCTTGGTATTCTAAAGATTTATTACTGTTGCATTAATGCGACTGAGCTATTTCTTGAACTGAGCTGTCACTATGAGTTAAGGGACTCAAGCGGTAGAAGGTTTATTCCTTGTGTTTTATTGAATGTTTGATGTTTTGGTAAAGGAGGACTTCCATTGCCCCACTCTGAAGGGACTTTATGTTCACTTGCCTGGAGCCAGCTGTTGTAATTTGATGCAGTTTCATTGAAGTCAATGGAGTTATGTCAGAAAACCAGGTTACAAGAGAGAAGATTAAATGCCAAATACTTATTTCATACCACTCTTAATCTTTTGTTAACATCTTATATGCTATTTCTACATTTGCTTTTCTAAGAAGACATATTCCAACCATCTCCTTGGAACAAAAAATGAAGAAAAGAGTGATTTCTATAAATACATATGAAATCACTTATTTTCTATGATTTATTTTGAATAAATTTTAACAAAGGATAAAATAAATGGCACTGAATTAAATTAATGTTACATAGTTTTTCTGCCTTATTTCTTTTAAAACTCAGACATCTGTTTTAATAAAATGTTCCTGCTAAACAAAATACTAAACATAGTGTTTTTAATTTGGTATGGTATTTACTTATATAGACTATTAGTTTTCCAAGGAAATAATGTTTTTATAATTTTGGCAGAATATGCCTGTCCTATACTGCTTTTTTAAAGCTGCAATACTAAATTAATACTTTTTTACTAAAATGGTTTTGATCCACTATACACTTCATCTGAGGGAAAAATGAACAAACATTGAAACAATAAACTAAAATAAAGTTTTAAAATTCCTCTTGTAATTGCCAGTGTTAGCTGCAGAATAAATATACTGATGTATGCAATTTGGCAGTTCTTTAACACTAACAGTTCAGAAAAAATTGTTTTAAGAAGTCGATGTAAATACAAAACAAAAGAAAGAATTTTCTGTTGAAAACATTGGATTTCTTTGTGGTCTAGAAAAGCCTGACCCATTAGTAGTGTAAAAGACAAATTTACATACTACATAGAATATTGGGGTGTAAGATATAAAGAAATAAGCAATTACTCTCTTATCCCCAAAGCAGGTAGTTGAGAACAGGGCAAGGAAAGAAGAAACAAATGGATAAGGCATTTGGTATTACCTTGGGGACATTCACCTTCCATTCTGTTGTACAGTGTAAATAAACTCAAAGATAGGCTCATCTTTCAATGCTGTCATTTCTCAAAGCTCTATGTTTTTGTGTACACATAGAGCTGAGACAGAAGCAGCAATGTCTGACAGTTTGCTGCTAATAGAGACTAGTCACAAGCTCCTGTTCAGAGCAGCAACAGTGGATCTATGAAACAAATATCTGAAGCACAATGGTTCTTAGGGAGATATTGTTTGAACACATCAGTGTTTCATAAAACGAAAATTCAGGCAGTCAACCTGGAGATACAAACATTGGAGGAGACAAAAAGCAGACATTTTTGGTCTATTATGATATTAATGAGTACAGGACTGATGTCTGCTTCAGGCTGAACTTGGGGTAGATAGAAGCAAACATCAGTACAAAGAAGAGATGGCTATTAATTTTGAACTCCTCCAAAAGAAAAGGGAATGCGAAATTGACCTGCAATGAAGATTAACTCCCAGCTGTAACAGCTACACATGAATATTCTCAAACTGTTTTAAACATCATTCAACCTTCCATTCATCAATGCTTCAAAGTAATAAAGATTGCAACTCATCTAAAGGTTTAATATCATGTAGACAATCTGACTATAACAATGACTTCAGCATTAAAGGACCTAAAAGATGGATAAAAATTGAGTGCTGCTACCAGTATACACCAGAAGGTTAACTTTATAATGCTTAATAGCATCCCCAATTGGAATTGTGTCAGAGAGTAGGGAGAGCAAGAAAAACTAAACCTCTGGGAATTCATGAACTGATTGCCCCTTGTAGTTGAGGGAAATCTATTTGCAGAAACAAATTGACCTTGCCAGCTAGATAGAGACACAGATGCTAAATGATGTAACCAAGCTCCAAATCTGCTGAATAACATGTGGCTCTTGCAGCAGTGAAGAAAATGATTGAGGCTATTTTTACAAGGGAAAAGACATTTTTGATGAAACAGAAGTGTCTCTATTGAATCTTCAACAGATATTTAATGTAAATAATGGGGATATTAAAAGTCTATTGTTTAGTCCCATTATATTTTATACCTTTATTAGTTTATCTGTTCCCAGTGTCATGTTCACATGTTTGTATTAAAATATACATATATATATATATATATCTCTTCACTTCTCATGGTACCAAAAGAACAATTACAGCTGTTGATCCCTACAAGTAAAAAAGTAGCAGAAAAAGCAGAAATAGCCCCACCTGTAGAAGACATGAAACATGCAACACACAGACCTAATCTATTTTTGAGCTTTTCATGTTTTTAGAGGACTTTTTTCCAGAATTAATAATTCTCTATAAAACCTCCAAATTCCCCCCACTTGCAACAAAATCCATTTTGCAGGAGAAATTAACTCAAAATAGCTAAAGAATGCCTTTAATGTTTTTAGCGAACTAAGGTTGCTGTGGATTGTAAAGGTTTAGACAAGCTCAGAGTGAGCTTGGACCAGTTCACGGAAGAGAAATCCACTGACAATTGCTAAATGCAAAGCCAGTGGTGGTTTCTACGCAAGCACCTGTGGCTGGAAGGATATTCATAGAAAGCTTAGTATAAACCGGTCCTGTTCTATCACTCTTCCCTAGACATCTGATTTTAGCTGCTACTACAAACAGGGTCCTGGTTTAGATAGGCTTTTGGTCTGGATCAAGAGCAATTCTTACATTTTTGTGACATCCACACTCAGGAAACATCAGTTTTCACACAGTGGTTTATACTGATCTAGAGAAAAGGGTATTCTATTAATGTGATGCATTTTAAAAGTCAAACCTAGAGTTTAACAGTCCACATATGCAAGGAATTAATATGTATCCCTTGGTCACTGCTGCAGTGTGTCCTAGAACTTTGCAAATTAGGACTTTCTCAATATATTCCCTGTTTGAAGGTACCTTTATTCAATACTTCTTTTTGTTTCAGTACCAAAGACTGGCGTTGACTAAATGTAGACAAATCAAAACTCAGCTGAATCACACATCTGGCTACCTGCTGCAGCACCCCAGTTTCCCACTGGTTTTATGGAAGGTCCAAAATTAGATCAGAAAAACAGCTTGGTTTAGGTAGAGTCCAGAAAAGAAAGTATAACTATGTCCACTTAATCAGCTTCCACTGATTAAACCTTGAGATTTACAAACTGCATTAGTGTTTGCATTCTGATATTGATTGAAGGAACTAATCTAAGTTCCAAGTTATTAATATCATTAAGAACCATGATAATTCCTTATACCTGAAGACACAAACCAGATGTCGTTGCCTGGAATAGTCACAGTCATGCCTTCTAAGCAGACTCCCCGCAAATTAGTTAGCTTGAATACAGATATCAGCCTAGCTTGAGCTATATGCAAATCAGTTTTGATTTCAAAACCCACCCAAGAAACTTTGTGAACATGCAGAGGGCTGTTTTATCTTGGCCTACACTCATATCTTACCTACACTGTTACAACCTAGCTCGTTTAGGTGGCTGCAGAGCAGATGCGACCTAAGGCAGAATTGGATACAACAGACAAGCAACACAAGAAAATAATTCAACAATCCTTATTAGAGGCAAACAGTGAAATCAGGACAGACACTGTTTAACTACTGCTGCATACCTTTGAGGACTTTGTTGAAGAGAAAAATGTTCAGGTGGATTTAAAAGACAAATCTGTGTAGTAAATACTGGTACAACCTCCAATAAGCTCTTACTGAATTCTCTAGATATAGTAAAAATCAAAAGTGACCAAATCTCAGGCAGATTTCTCTCTTTCTGGGAAGTTAATTAAATAGATGCACCCCCATTCTCCTTACAACTCATTGCTTCAAATATTTTAATATTGCATTTCTAAAAGGAAAATGGAAAATTACAAAAGCATGTCAATATTATAATGAGTTATATTCATAAGCCTCCTTTTTGCCAAGTGACTCAGGGCACTATACAGACAATTAAAGTCAAATTATAATCACACAAATTGTTATGAATGCATGTTATTAGCTAATTAGAGAAAAAATCTAAACCCCAAAATTAGACTAAACTAAAACAAATGTGGCATTATTAAAAGCAAACAGTAGAGTAAAACAACAAGTTGTTTGTCTTAGTGCTGTTTCAGGAAGTTTAAGGATGTTTTAAGTAATTTTTGTTATTTGTTTAATTTGTATTTCGTTAGGTTTTTCACCTTAAAATACACAAGGCAGGATTTTCAGACACCTCAAATTCTCATGAAATATTTATATGCCTGAAACTTACCCATGGATGGAACAGAGAAGGCTGACCCCAGGCAGCTGGGTTTTCTGCAACATGTGCCAAAGAATAGCTTGAAAAATCCCTCCTCTTAACTAGGGAACAATTTAAAGTTGTCAACAAGAAGGACACATTCCCCTCCAGAATTTGTGTGTGAAAATCAGGGTTACCAGCAATTACCTCTGTCCCTTCAAGACTGACATCCTGAATTTTTCTCCTCCATCCGTTTTTCAAAAAAATGGAGTCAGACTTCATTGCTGCAATATACAGACTTTGTAAATATTGAAGTTTTTGCTATGGAGGTAATTTACTCTGCTTTCCGGTGAGTTCTCTTCTGAGAAAAGATTGATCTATGTTTGGACTTGTTCCAGAAAAAGGTGAGAATCCAACCAAATCTTCTATTCATTTTTACAAGCAGCCACACTATTTGAGTTATTTGAAAAGAAAATGTCTAGCATTTCATATTGGGAAGAGCTTTACATTTCTGATTTGTGTCAGATATACTCTGAGCATGTTTACTGAAGTCAAGCCTCAGGGATTTAAGCAGGGTGGGAGATGCATTTCAGCTAAGTTCAGACATTGACAGCATCAATGTCTAACTCTAAGCTAGTCACCTGGGATCTTTGCATTGTCAGGGGGAAGAAGTAAGAACTTTGAATGCTCATTTCATCTGATCTACTTAAGTCTTAGATACTTCTTTTCATTGAAAAAAATGAACCTACTTCAGTTCCCTTCTGAAAGGGATCGTCTGTTTATAAGGTGTTTACCTGGCCCAATAAAATCTAATTAATTGATTAAATCCATGGTCACTTGTAGAGTATTAAACAATAAATATTAAAAAAGGATGAAAGCAGCATCAAGTGCTTATCTACTGTCTTTGACCCAAATCCAACTAAACCTTTACCATTTCTGACCAGTATTTTTCTACCCTGGCCTTAAATACTTACAGCGATGGAAATTACATAATTGTTTCAGGTGACCTATTAACCATTTTATGATCCTTGACATGAACCACTAGAACAGTCTTCCTTCAGTTCAACATAAATCTTCACAAATGGAATTTAAGCCTACTGTTTTTTAACTTATTTATGGTCATGGAGAAGAGTTAATTGCCTGCTCTGCTGCAACCCTGCTGTATATTTTAATACTGCTACCATGTCTTCATTTGATCTTGTTTCCCACTTTAAAACTGGAGACTTTCTTGTTAACAAGTGTAATTCAAAATATTTTGACTTTGTTAAAAACACAAAAAAGAAAAAAAATATATTTAAAAGGCTTTCACTGCCTTTAAATACTGAGGATTTCAAAAATTTTGGTTTTTTCCCTTCAGCTGAACAGATTTTATTAATGCCAGTTTGACAGTCTTCAAATACTTTACCTCTTCTTATTTGAAAGAATAAACAGTGACTTTAGACGGTCTTTAGAACAGTTGTTCATAGCAATGTTTTATTTTGTTTTCCTTAAACTAAAGCACAAACTCACAAACATACAAACATGTGGGGCAGCAAAAAAGAAGAAAGATTTGAAAGAAATTTCTATCTATGGTGTTGTCTTTCACATGAATGTGACAGTTTAAGTAAAGTGGCTTTTTATCTTCTTTTTTTTTGGCTGCTGCACATTGAAAGTTCTCAGAAATTGTTGTTCAGTAATGATATCATAAATACTAGATCCTGAATATCCCCATGAGGTGGAAAGAGGAAGAGTATCAGCCATATATTGCTTAATGACTCTCAAACTGTGCTGGTTTTGGCTGGGCCAAGAGTTAATTTTCTTCACAGTATCTGCTATGGTGCTATGTTTTGGATTTCTGACCAAGATAGTGTTGATATTCTACTTAGGTGGTGTTTTAGCTATTTCTGAGCACTGCTTACACAGCATCAACGTATTTTCTACTTCTCATTGCTCTGCCAGCAAGGAGGCTGGGGGTGCACAAGAGGCTGGGAGGGGACACAGCTGAGACAGCTGACCCAAACTGACCAAAGGGATATCCCGTACCATACGATGTCATGCTCAGCATATAAAGCTGGGGGAACAAGAAGGAATAGGGGGATGTTTGGAGTGATGGCATCTTCCCAAGTAGCTGTTATGTGTGATGAAGCCCTGCTTTTCTGGAACAGGAAACTAAGCATCTGCCTGTCGATGAGAATTGATCAATGAATTCCTTATTTTGCTTTGCTTTTGCATGCAGCTTTTGCTTTACCTATTAAACTGTCTTTATCCAAACCCATGATTTTTTGCACTTTTACCCCTTTGATTCTCTCCCCCACCCCACCGTGAAGGAATGAGCAACTGTGTGGGGCTGAGCTGCCTATTGAGGTTAAACCCCAACACAACCATACAGGAGCTACTGAGGGGTGATGGTATCATCGCACTATACGAAGAAGAGAGTGCACTGACTCCAGTGATGCACATTTGATCTCATGGCCAGGCACAATGTAATTTCTAATTGATCCTTGCTAGGAATCGTGACGTTCCTCCACCATTTTTCTTAATGAATACAGCCCTAGATGAAAAAAAATAATCAGCATCTGTTTGCTAAAGTGGCTTAAATTAATCTTTCCTTCACAATTAGGGCAGCCTAAGAGAATGCACAGAATCAGTAACAGTGGTCAAAATAACAACTTGATTGCTTTTGAAAGTGTGTCCATTCCTTTCGGTCTTTCAAAATACCTTTGTTTAACACCAGTTACCACCATAAGAATCACCATTAATGTAAATCTGTTTCTAGAGTATAACTTCTTCCATCTGATTTATCCTGGGGTTTGAAAGAATGTATGAACACATGAAGATAAGGGGAAGGAAAGATGACAACTCCCTTTTAAACACAATTTATTTCAGATAAACAACTTGTGCTTTCACCATTTCAATGTTAAACATATACTTCACTTTAACAAGCAATCAGGCCCAAACAAGAAGAAGTAACTAAAACCAAAAGAACAGAAAGAAAATATTTCAACAGCAGTTCTTCTTTTTTTTCATTTTTTCTGCCTTTCTTCCTGGATGAAACTGATTTCATTTTCTGAGCCTGAAGTTACATTGTAATCTCAAAGCCATTTCTATTCTTTGTGCTGGAACACAGAGATTGCTGGTTACACCTGTTCTATTTTTTGCACTTTCTGTAAAACAGAAGGCTTACAGGAGTACTATTTTGACACAGAATAAAAAGAAAGCAAGAGACACAATCAGTATGCAAGTGCTTTAAAATCTCATGTGTGGTATATGAAAATTGTATTACAGCATAGTTATCTGACTGGAAAGAAAACAAAAGTACTGTCTCTGTGTTAAGCTTCCCTTAAAAATAAGAAGTCAAATTAACTGCAATACAGTCCTGAGGCATACAGGATTTGGGTCTGAATTTTGGGGGGAACATAAAACATCTTCACAAACAAGATATGAACAAGAAGGCATGAAGACTGTGGTCTCAGGAAATGCATCTGAATCACCTCTTATGGGTTGAGCAAATGAGATCACTACTGTATATCACTCAGATTCAAAATTAAGCATAGGTCAAAACGAAAAACAAATCAATTGTCTCCATTTAGTCATCCATTAAGAACCCTAAAGTAAAACACCAATGGTGAACTTCACAGTAAAGTCAGTAGTAAGGAGGGCCATAGGCTAGGAAAAAGTATTGGAAAAAAGCACAGTCTCTCTATTTTCCTTTTTGTGTAGTTCATGATTTTATTGCTGATCCGGAATAGCAAGGACTGTCTAGTCTTTTTGTCCCATCATTTGAACAAGAATGACTATGGCTGTGCCTGCCTTTACCCATTGGCATGAGATAGAGCCCTAGTCTAACAATCATTCACACTGGCATGGGGTGAGAGAAGGCCCTGTGTGGAGGAATCTCTTCTACTGTGTGCCCAGATTTGTCCTGATAAACTCTCAGACACAACTATGGTAGAAATCTGGACAGCAACTCTTTAACAACTTTCCATAATATAGATGTAACCTGCAGTTACGCCTCTGTGCTCAAAACAGGCTTGTTCTTCCAGAGAGAAATAGGCACCTTCAGAAGATGAGTCAACTTTTCTTAAAAAGAGACAGACTTTTGAAAAGTTGACTTGGACAAAGACTTTTAGGAAGAATAAAAAATATCATGAATTATCCCACTGAGATCTCTCTTGTTCTCATATCTTCACCCACTCTTTATTACAGAGGGCACTAAGAAAATTGGCTTAAATCAACCGTCCTCCTTTTAGATAATTACATATGAACAAGGAGGATTCTAATCCTTACCAGGAAAGCTCCCTCTGTAACATTTTGAAGTCTACAAGTATGAATACACCTGGCAGTTTAGAGAACAAGTGGACATGTGGAGGTGTTCCCAGGGTGACATAATGCTTCCTGGGATTCGTTTTTGTCCCACTGGTGAAATAATTTGGTCAGCTCTAAACCTATTTCCTTAATTCTGGACATGAACTCAGCTGTCCAGGTTAGTGTGGTAGCCATCCATCAAACCAATCTACAGATTCTACCCTAGGAATATCACAATCTGCAGTATGAATTGGAACTATAAAGTAAGATAATGTGACATGATGTATGGCATAGGTTTTCCATTTTCTGAACAAATCCACTGATGTTGGTGAATCCAATCATGTGAGAAAGACTGCAGAATTGAGATCATCCCTTTGAAACTGAATAGAGAATTAGAGACTCTCAGAGCCTCTTTAAAGAGTTTAATAGAGAATGATATCCTCATTTTAATAATTTATAGGATGGTTAAAAAAGCAATTTCAGAAAGAATCTCATTTCCTATTAAATTCTATAGGATTTTTAGAGTCATTTCTATGGAACTTCGTATTTCTATGTCTATAATTTATATACAGTTCTGTAAAAGTTTCTTATTTTATTCTTACTAAGTCCATCAGGCTTTTCCAGAAGAATCTGTAGCTTCCTATTTTCAACAAATTTAATTCTGGAAAAGCTGGGGTTTTTGTTTGTTTGTTTTAAAAAACATATCAAAAAAAATCTGCTGTTATAAAATTCAAAGTGATGAGTAAAGAGTTAAAATAATTCATAGGCTTCTTCACTCCCACATTGCTGGCAAGCAGCTTCTTATTCAGTTTTTGGTAGACTTGCAGCAACCATGTACACACAGGAATTATTAGTACTACTTATAAAATAAGAAGAAAAAAGAACAGATTTCCATTATACTTGATACACCTGGGACAGCACAAGGTAAGCTCTGCATAGCACGTCGTGCATCATGCCTTGCCTCTTAGATGAATGGCCAAAGCCTCTGGAAAGCATATGGTTTAAGCAAATTAAGAGAGTCTGGAGCTGTTTACTAATGAGGAAAAACCAAGCAAACAAAAACAAATGTATCAGTCCATCACTAAGTAAAGGGCACTGTATGACAGCAACAAAATAAACAGATAAATCAGTAAAATCCAGCAATCCTGCCAAATAAATCATAGGCTTAGTGACAATTAAATGTAGCCTACTTTGACTCAGAAATACTGTCACGTCCTTCCAGTCTAAAAAAAAGCTTTGTAAAACCTTCCATGTAATCATGTTTGTTTAAATCACCTGAATTACCAAACAATAGATGGCACTTAATACTAGAGAGGAAAGTAATTTGGCAGAAAGATCAGGAGTTGTTAAGGTTTGTTGCTTTCTCATACTTTTTTAAAAGACTAAGGCCAGGAGAGACCATTGTCATCATTCGATTAAGGGTCTTCACAGATTGTTAAGCCCAGGTTAAGCTTCTGTACAAGAAGCAAACTGACATTTGTTTGACATTTGTTTGACACAGCCAGGCATTGGTCTGAGCTCTTCAGTAGACTCCTATCAACCTCTCCACAATAAGTCACCCCCTGTTTAGACTGTCCACCAAGTTCTAACACTAAGACTCATGGCAAGGAACATGAAAGTATTGTGTTTTAGGAATAAAGGTTTTATACTAGTACTACAAGTAAATTGGGAATCAAACCAAGCTCTGATGCCCCAAGGCAGTCAAACAGGTATGTCTGACATCATGTTACATCATCTTCTGTCTGCAGGGCAGGATATGGGCTTATGCAAGCTAAGTATATTTCTGCAAAAGCCTTCTGGTTAATAACACTTGATTTTCTTGGACCAAGTGTCATAAGCAAATTTAAATCTTCAGAATTTACCTTATTCTTATATTCAAAGTGGAGCCATCCAATCCAGTGAGAGCTCAAAAAACTAGTAAAAATATTATGTCTCCATGTTCTGCCTAAGACAGCTTTTTAGTACAGACGTGACTGAAAGCATATTGTGAATGTGCTATTAATACATTATTGTGATATATGCCTTCTAAGGTTTGCAGGAAAAAAAAGACTGATATTACTATGTATAATCTTGGAAACATGTCTTTATCATCTGAGGTGCTTACTTGTTTACCTTCAGCTACTAGCTTTGAACTGTGTAATAGCAAGGCGAGAGAAGACTTCAGCTTTGTTTTCATTAAAGTACAGAAATTTCTGTCAGTTTGGAACACAGCAGTCTTACCGGCTTATCCCCTCCATCACAATATTTTTTGCATAAATCCTTTCAGAAGTACACCAGATTATACCTACTCTTCTACAGTGCTGAAGATGTTTCCTGAGACATGGGAGTAGCAGGGTTAGAAAGTACTACTGGTTTTGTTTTTTTAAAACTTGAAAAAAATGGCCGATCAGAAATTATCCATTAATTTCTGAACAGCTATCTTGTTGGACATCGCTCTATGGAACAACAATAAGGTCACGTTTCTTGCCAAGACATTATTTCCCAACTGAGACAAACACGGTGAAGATGTTCTGGGAGGAAACGAAGACTGTTTAAGAAAAATGAACAGATGGATACCTCCAGAATGCAGTTCTATTTCTAAATAACCATGCTAATTCTATGTCATATAATACACCTTCACAGTCCTAAGCATGCTTTGATATTTTTAATTGATTTAGTGAGATGTTAGAAAGATGTGTTCTTTGCTGTAGTAAATCTTTTGTAACCACAAGCAGCGGGAAATGAAATCTGAAGTCATGTTTAAACTAAAAGCCATAGAGTCCCTACCCTACATTAAAATTACTGCATTGGTAATACTGCCTGTTAAAAACAGAGAGAAATAAAAATGAAACAAACAAATGAAAAGCACACAGAAATTCTTTCCTTACAGAAAAAGTGACATAGGTGAATTTTTATGAGAGAGTCAGTTAAGAAGAAAATTAGCTAGAATTACTCATGCATGGAGAAGCTGACACAGAAAATAGGAAAGTTATGAAAAACATGATTGATGCTGAACTAAGGTTTAACACCAAATTTAGAAATAACTGTTGGTTATGAATGGTCTTTTCTCATCTAGAGTGTGGGAGCAACAAATCAGTTCAAAAAGCAGAAGCTAATGTTCTGATTTCTACTAGCTTAGGACTTAGTGCCAGGTCTCAATACATGACTCCAAAGTTTTTCAAAGAGTTGGGAGCCTGGGTTAGCAATTCCCCTCTTTTGTGTTGTGCCCAGAGCCTGCTTAGCTTGTGAGACCTAGCAGGAGAACAACATAAGATTTTAGGCTGCATCTTTATGTAACGCCTTTCTGGGAAAAGAAGTTCACTGTCGCTTTTAGCTATTGTTCTTCCTCCTCAGAACTCTAAAGAGAGATAATTATTTGGACACTGCTGAATTACTCAGAATGCATACAGTGCTGAGCAAAAATCGACTTGACTCTTTCCTTTTAGAAAGCTTAGTGAGAATAATTATCTAATTTACAGACACTGCAGAAAATGACTATAATAAATGATGGTCCCTGTTCAGAACAGAATGCATCATACAGCTAGATTAAAATACAGTTAATTGTACAGAACGAGGGGGATGTAGGGGGACAGAAATAGGATGCAATTTACAAAAGAGAAAACATGCTTTAGAGAGGCATCTCTAAAATACATCTCTAAATATAGAGTGATGATAGGCAAGAAAACTAAACCCACAGATTTGAACATCTTTGTGTCTTGAAATCCATGTCCAAACTGTACAGCTGGTGCTCATCTCTAACAGGAAATGTCATTTGTAAACTTTTAGTACCATCTGATTTTAAGGGCCAACTCATCACAACTGAATTATAATTGAGTATGTAACATTTATCTCACTCTCTTCTATTAAGATTACTAGTTCAGAATAATAAAGGGTGGACAAAATAAGGGGAAATACAGAAGTAGACAAACAGCAACCACATACTTAGAGAAAATGGAGTGCATAGAACATAACCATTTCATCTTCACAAGACTTCCATAAACTATACCTAGGACAATTATCAGTCTATCTGAATATTCTTCAGACTTATTGTCAAGTAATATTTTGCCCAGGTTCTGTAAAACTGAAAGATGTGATAAATTGTCTAAAGCTGTGAACTGTTTCAATATCAATGTCAGGCTTCCTAAGTGATTATTTTCTCATGATTCTGGCCATGAGAATAATACCATAACATAAATTCACAACATTGAAAGTTTCAATCAGCTGCCAGCAGAAAATCAAGATTCCTAGAGTAACTATACAAGGATTTTAAATACAAAAGTAAACAGCTGCTCCAGTCACCCTCGATAATACAGTACATTTTCATTAAGGCCACCACAGAAACGTCACTGTCCTGGATAATGAGGTGAAAACTTATCTGGAGTGATCAGAGGTAAAGGTCAACTAATGCAACAAGAAATCAAAGCATTTAGCCACAGCTCTGAATACAACTCTCAGTGAATCTGAGGGTTGCTCATAAGATCAGCAATTTTTTATTAATAAACCAAGAGTACCAAATGACCAACTCAGTGGAGTATCTACTTTGGAAAGGGATTCTATACGTAGAAGGACATTTCACATCCAACATTCATATGCCTTCCTTGTAATCTGAGCCTGCTAGAATTAGTACAATTACAGTCTGCACACTTCACAACTATTCCTGAATGAAGTTTGAAAGACAAAAGGTAAGAACACAGTGAATCTTCTGAGCACAAGTACCTTCACACTACTTGACTTATACTTAATTTCTCTCTATTAAGTATCTTTGTTATGAATTAGGATTGGTGAGGAACAAAATGAGGGGGGAGAACAGGAGGAGAGAAGAATTGTTTGAATTTTCAAGGAAGAGTTCCAAGTGGTCATGCCTCTGACCAAAATAATTTTGAAAAAGGATGTTTCAGCTCGCTCTATACTCCTCTTCTTGCTGAAGTATAACCAAACAATGTAATCAGTTTCTTTGCCATTTCTCCTGTGAGTCAGATGCTATCTGAACTATGCAGCTGCCCATCAACTGATATGGGTTTGAACAGAATTCTTCAAAACAAATGTCTGGAACATAAAAGTAGATTAATGCTCCTACTAACATTGGCTGTGCTATGTTGGAGTGTAGAAAAACCAGATGCATGGACATACTTGGTACATCACAGCTAGTCTTCATATAGCTGGATATCCACCTAAAAAAACCATGTACCAGTGATGGAGAAAGGAAAGCTATCAAGCTCCTAAAGGGCCAGTGGGAAACAGATGAATGCATCCTGATTGCACCAAATGAGAAGCCCAGACATCTCTTGAAACAAGGCCTATATTGCTGACAGATATCCTGAGCTAGGAGTAGCACAGGACAAATATGATGAAGAATTGGTGCTGAGGAGAGACCAGAATTTAAAGACTCAGCCAACAGAAAATTTACAAGAAGGGAAATTCTAATTGGAGATAAGGGAAAAACATCTTTGCTGTGATGGTGGTTAAGGATTAAATTATCCCAAGAGGTTGCGGAATCTCTGTCCTTGAAGATTTTCAGAATATGACTGGATAAGGCCCTGAGCAAATTGATATAATGTCATTAAACCTTCTCTGAAAAGGTAGTTCACTGGAAGTCTCTTTTAAATCTTTCTATGATTCTATTCTATTAGCCTCCCCAGACTGGAATAGGCATGCTGATACCAAAACACAGACTCTGTGTGTTTGCCTGCACAGAAGGCAAATTCTTTGAAAATAGACTGATTTTTAATATAGGGAATATTTTCATGAAGAGAGTAACACCCTGAAACTATTTCCATAAACTGTCTATTTCTCTCCATTGACTATAGAAGTTACTAGCTTACTTGCAGACATCTCATTCTGGATGTCTAAAATCAAGTGAAATAATGCCTGCTCCCTGTATATCCATGAACTCAGCACTTATTTCTGCAAATTGCCACTTGCAAAGGATCATACTATACTCTTTTATCCTATAAGATCAGTATTTTTCAAGTGCTTTTCTCTTCAATTCTGTCATAAAAATGAGAGGAAAACAGCAGTTCACTTTAATAACCAGCATAACATTATACTGTTTTGAATCCAAAAGCACGTCTTTCATTTAATCATCATCCATAAAGATATTTTTTCTTACTTCATCTAGAAGAGTCAGGGAATTGTTAGGTTTTACTGTAAGTCTCCCTGTACCACATTTCATAAGAATAACATTAATTCTGGCACTTTTATTTCACAGAATCATAGAATTATAGAATCTTTTAGGT
>NW_009634261.1:43972-48799 GCF_000690535.1 Cariama cristata | reverse complement strand
GGGGGCTGCGGGGCTGCTCCCACCACATGCTCTCACTCTTCTTCTTGGCTACTCTTCAGCAGCAAGTTCCAGCTGTCTTTTTCACTGCTTCAAACTTAGCTTCAGTATTTTTTGTTATTATTCCCTTAATGGCTAGGAGATGAGAAAATCTATGCACGCCTTCCCATTTCACCTTATTTAGACAACTCAGGTAAACAAGAAGATTAGTATACTGTAATGTTTTATTCTTTTCTCTGCTAGAGAATATTTTTTTTCTCTGCATTCCCTGTAAAATAGTTTTAATGAGATGA
This sequence comes from Cariama cristata, assembly GCF_000690535.1. Taxonomy (NCBI): domain Eukaryota; kingdom Metazoa; phylum Chordata; class Aves; order Cariamiformes; family Cariamidae; genus Cariama; species Cariama cristata. The sequence goes on along the minus strand of NW_009634261.1, from coordinate 48,509 downwards.
ATAATACGGATCTTAGTTTGTTTGGGAGATAAAGAAAGCAGGTTACTATATACAGAATTATTTATAAATGTATTATCTCTGTTTTCAACAAGTGTAATGTTTATTGTATGATTACAATTTTGTTTGAATGGTCTGAACCATTTGATTTTTCTGCCTTTACAGGTTCTTTTAAATGTTATTTTAGCTTTTCAACCTTCTAGTGTGGTTACAGCCAGTAGTTCTGTGAACTTCACTAGAAAGGGTGCATTTCATACATAACTGAAATCCCTGTCCCCAACTGGTAATATTGATATTTAAGTATTAAAGTATTGATATTAAAAATATCTTCCACTTTCTTGTTAAGGTAGTGGTTTTCCATGCCATCCCACAGAAAGTAGTCTTTCTTTTCTATACTGACAGGAGAAGCTCTGAACTGGTCATCTATCCAACCATTACTATCCACCTCAGTGTTCACTGCTTGTTGTACAGTCACAGAAAAATAGAACTGGAAAAGACCTCACAAGGTCTTCTGAGCTATTCTCCTTTCTCAGACTGCGTCAACTGCACAGAAACAGACGCTGAGAAAAGTCTATCAAACTAAAACCTCTACTGGGGTAGACATGCATGACCTCCCCAGCAATTGTTAGTTTAAATACAATTAGTGATTGTTTAACATATGGTTATTGAAGTATTTAGGATGAAAACTGATGTATCATAATAACATCTCACCTTCATATTTCCTACTAGTACAGAAGTACTTGACATTGTGTTCATTTATTTCACTCGTCTAATTTAAATGATATGCAGTTGACTTCAGTGATGGAGTATAATTAAGAAAAACAGGCAACAAACTTACATAAGGTGTATAATTTTCATCCAATCCTTTAGCAGCTGTCTCACAATAATTCTCAAGCAGGTTTATAAATTAGGTGTTTTTCTGTATAACTCAATTGAAAAGTTCAGTTCATATCTCATCAGGACAAAAACCCCACAGTCAGAAATAGAAAAGTCAGAGAACATCCTTTATGTTGTTTAGAGCATGGTTTAATTCCAGGTGATCAGGACAATATTTTAACCACTAAATTATTGTTCTTCTGAGGTGTGGGTCCCTTTCAGTTTGCAGTTTCATGATAGAGTTAATGATGAAATTATACCCTCCATCTTTCCTGTTTGAGCAATTTATATCTAGCACAAAGTAGTAATATATCATCACTGTAAGCACTGAAAACTCTCTCTACTCCATTACAGATAAATGCCCTAAACACCAGAGAGCAGAATTCCTCTTGTCCCTCAAACATACCCTTTTTTAAATTTCCCCTGTCTTACCAGATGTTAGTTACTTACCTAAACCAGCTCCCGCTGGAGGGTCTGAGAAAAACACGAACCAAACTTTGCAACCCAGTAGGAGCAGACTGCTAAAGGTAGAAAACAGAGTTAAAATCTTGTCTTTAAATCTAATAGGAGATCCATGAACCTAGGTATTTCCTTCAAAAAGTTAGTTCTGTAATTAGAAGGCAAAGTGAAAGGCACAGTTGTCTCATTTCTCTGTGTGAAAAGACAGAAGTCATGTTCAGCTCTCAAAAAGCTTTACAAAGATTTCCAAAGTCCTTCCCAATTTTCTATATAAAGATTATTCCAAAATTCAACAAAATTAAAAGTGGAGAAATTATCCATTTCTTCAATATTGCCTAAGAGCTGTCTTAAAAATACATTGAGACTGTGAATGGTAAACATGAAGTGAGACAGGAAATCAAAGAGGCCAAGGAAACTAGTAAGAAAATGAGCTATTTCTGTCATTGTACTTGTCGAATGGCTTATTTGATATCAACGCTAGGCAACTGGGCATCCTGAAAGGGTAAAGTTATATCTTTTCTTTTTGTTCTAAGAACTGCCATCCCCTGGGACTCCAGGTTCAATCAAGTCACCACTGCTACTTGGCTCCCCTTCTTGTTGGAGGGAAATTGATATCAGGCCCTTGTTTGAAGCCAAGTCACTGGATAGATCTCCCCGGTCAAGGATTTAGGAGATGTTAACTGGGCTAATTCAGTGAAAGCTAGGTTGCCCATTCACCTACAATGAGGTTTTATATACACGGAAGCATTGTGTGTAGAAATTCATATAATTTTTCACAAGACTTAAGTAAGACTTAGTGACTTACAATGTCAAGGGCAGAACAGCAGTAGATACTGATACTTAAAAAGGAATCTTTATTTCCCATTTAAGGTACTCATATAGGGGAAGTAGAGCATGAATGTCAGTACTCCAGGGAGAGATGGCTAAATTCAGGCAGATATTATTTCAGTCATGACAATCAGGCGTAGTTAATAAATAAATGGGGTCAGGATACATCAGCACTGAGAAGAGAGAATGTGAAGAATAGAGAGACAAATCAGTAAAGAAACATAAAGAACTGTGGGATTTTTTATTATTAACTTAATTTTATTTTAGTTCTTGCAGGGCCTAATGTGAATTCAGACATCATTTCAGAAAAACACTGGAGTACTACTGGGCCGTATATTGTGTTTGTGAAGAAACAGAATGCCATGGTTCTTAAACTGCAAACTTATCAGGCCACTAAAGTGAATGCTGTAAGCTTACACCTCTCTTGGCTTTATTGATGTCAGTCCAGTCTAGCTATACTCTACCAGTAACAATTTGCGTTGTTAAAGTTATATTTCCCTCTGGAAAAAAATGAAACAAAGCAAAAGAAACAAAAAAAGTCTCTTCGTAACAGCACAGAAACACAGGCTAGGGTTTTTAGAAGTAACAAGTGACTCAGGTTGCAAGATGCCTGATGTTCAGCTGGTGAATAGACAGCACGTTCCACAAAGCAGGCATGTAACACCTTCGCTGCAAATAGGTAGTAAATTTTTTCTGATTCCTATTCTGTATGCATTTATTCTCACTGTTATTTGTTTTTCCAGGCAGCTGTATACTTACTTTGCAATTAGAATTTAGGAGGACACTGTTATTAAGGTGTTCTGTGAGAGGAAATGAAATGAACACTTACAACATTTTCTGAAACATTAAAAAAAGTCTGGCACAGCTGACGTGGTTATGTTGCTTCTGATTACAGATCAGCCATGAGTAAGCAACATCTCAAGGTCCCCTAAATCATCCTGCATGGTCTGGGGTGCACAGCCCAAATGAAAACACGTTGCTCCAAAACCACTCTTGTGCTGTAACATCAGCTCTTAGGCAAGCCCCTCAGGACAAAGAGAGACAGAGAACTTTGTAACCTCCAGACCAGGGCTGCATATACTGAGAAAGGCTATAAACAAAATGCCACAGCCCTTTATATGTTAGTGTTTCAAATTACAATATTTTTGTGATGAGACTATTTTTTTAATGAATGTACTATTTTTTTAATTCATTTTTTAATGAATAATTTTTTCACGGGAAAAAATGAGGTTAACTTCCACTGTGAAAACATTTTACTGTAAGAGTTGAAAATATGTGAACAGTGAAAAATAAGTTAAAATTTATTGTTAAATAAATAACACATGAGCTATTACACTGTCTGTATTCTTGATTTTCCACTGATATAACTTAAAAGACACCATTTAAAAATTAGTAATTTCATGGTACCACCACAGAAGTTTGGATGCTGAACTCTATTTTCTATAATACAAGAACAAAGTGAAGAATTAAGGTCCAAAAAGACTGTGAAAAGTGGTAGTAAATGTCATATATGCTGTTGATTAGTTTAGCTTGCAAAACATATGAAGCATAACCATTACAGAGTCTCAGAATCCTTCAAGACATCAAGTCTGTTGTGCAAACTGCACAGTTGCAGTCTAGCGACAAATGGACAAAAGGAGAAGAAGTCATTGAAGTCTGTGGAGTACTGTTCTGAATATAGGACATGAAAATGGATATGCTGTTGGCTATTCTTTGTCTTTCCTGAGCTCTGCTTCATTAAAAACACATTTTACAGCAACAAGCAAGCAGAGTTGTGGCTACTGAGCCATTAAAAAAAGGCCCATCCCAACCTCCCAGTTGTTGGAAGAAGCACATATGCATCTTCTAAAATACTGTTGGGTCCTGAAGTTTATTTTCTTTGCATACTATTTGTTTATTCACAGTCTAGATGAAAAGCAAAAATGATGTTTCTGTCATCATGGCAGGCACAGAATCTTTCTGAGGCCTTAAACAAGTTACTGAAGTATTTCGACTCTGTCTCTCTTCTGACAAATGTATTTCATATATAGCAATATATGATGAGATTAACTAAATAGTGATTTCAATATTAAATTTCTGGGAGAAAATCCTCTTGTAAGAATGTACAGGCATATAGCAAAGTGATTTAGGAAATTAATATGATAGAATGCATTTTGAGGAAGGACTCAAGTTTTATTTAAAGAACCTGAACATTATTTTAAGTAAAGCTAATATAACCAAAAGATGTTTGCAAAATGCTCTGAATGCTATGGCCTTCATTTTCAATAATCTATTTCTTGGACTTCAGGTTCCATGTGCATGAAAACCTTTCTCATATTTATGCTTTTTGATAGGTACGCTGCTCAAAATCTAGAAAAACTCATTCCTGAAAAGGCCA
>NW_009634261.1:0-43941 GCF_000690535.1 Cariama cristata | reverse complement strand
CGGTTGTTTGCTTTGGGGGGCGGTGTGCGTGTGTGTTTATTTTTTCTAACGGGAGAATTTGTCCGTGATTCTTGAACTGAGAAGAAAAAATGATGTCTGGTTTCAGTAGCCAGTGGAAAAGTGACTGCTTATCTGCCAGGCACAAAGGGGCCCTATGATCTGGCAGGCACATTCCCATCCCACCTGGGACCATGCCTTCACCTCAGAGCAGGTGAACCTCATCCTCAGGGGCTCCACCCTTCCTTTTTCTGCACAAGTGTTTATAGTTGATTTTAGGTTGGATAAATGCATTCCTGTAGTTTGATTTACTGCACTAGACTTTGCTGAACTGAAATGCACATCTCTAAATGTCCATTTTTATATGAAGCAGAGAGCTCCTGCATCATATGTGGATAAAAATGGTAATTAGAGAACAAAGTTGTCTCTAACTGGTGTTTATCTTCATAAGTGGTCTTCTGAATGTTGTCTGCTTTCTCACATTGACCAAGTAGCAAACACTACTATCAATGTCAAATGAATGTCTTTCTAGCAAAGGCAATGTCACACTTAAATAAGGTTTCTAAGTCCCTTTGAAAGTTTTGAAGATTTTGAAAACATATAAAATTTTTTAAAGAAATGGATCAAGAGACTGTCCTGATTATCCATGATTCATAAAACATCACAGTTAAAGTAATATTCCAAGAAATCTTGGCGTATAATCTTAAATTAAATCACATGGCAGAATAATAGTCAGATAATATTGGCTTTACATGTAATTTCTGAAATAATTATAGTGTATTGCTTTGGGTTTGGCAGGTTTTTTATTTTGTTTTGGTTTGTTTTTTTTGCCTGACAGCTATTTCTGTCTTCCTCAGCCTAGATCTTTTGGTGGGTGTGGGTACCTCTGTTGTTACAGAAACTAGGGAATACTATTTATGTCTTCCTAGCTGCAGAACGCCTCATATGGATAATAGCTGGGGTAGAATAGGAATAAATGACAACATCTTTTGAGAGCTTGATGAATTTGCTGAAAGCTGACAAATGCACAGGTTTAAAAATATGACTTTTACCTCCGTCCATTAATATCTTCAGTATATTTTCCACAATAGAGCTGAGATCGACACAATAACAGAACTTACGAACTTTATTTATTACAATTCCTTTTTCATCAATCAAATGCTATTTTTATAGTCTCATAAAATCCAGTCAATTAACATTCATTTTTTTCACTATATTCTTCAGCATAATGCAACCTTCTGAAGGTATATTATTAAATGTAAACATTTTTTTCAAAACTCAAATATCTGATGAAAATTTTAAAAAAGCCCTTATTTTAACATATGACAAAATGATTCTTCATTCTCAAAAATGGCTGAATTACTTCTTCTCCAACATCTGTGAGGCAATTTGAAACAGAGCAGAAGTTTGGTATATTTTAAAAGAAAAGGTAAAAGTTTCATAAGATTAGAAGCCACTGAAAAGTGATTATTGGCATGAGAACATGTATGCAACCTTGACTACAGATGTTGCAGCTGATCCTGCACAGGAAATCACATGGAATTGTTGAATCAGGGGAAAAAATTTAACTTGCTCCTTGTCAATGGAAACAGATTATGAAATATGCATCTGCATTTCTCTTTAGCTTTGTTCGTATTTTGCAGTAGAAAAGCTCTTGGGGTAGAGAAAGTAAGAGCACTGAACATTTTTCAGTAAGTATGATCATATGTAACATGTGAAACTCTAAATCTGTACCTGAATCCTACCTGGCATGCACATGCACAGTGCATGTAAAAGTAAAAATGAAAGAATTTTCTAGATGTGCTGTCCCTTTTCAATATCAGCAAACAGATTAAATGCTTTGGGCCACCTCTTTATGTAGCTAGCTATAAGAAAGAACATTATAAGGCTCACTAATCTCTATAGTCCTCTTTCTATTCCAAGACTGAGCTGGTCACCACTAAAGAGTTGAGCTTGGCAGGCACAAGACACAGATGATATGCTTTGAATTTTTTTCTAGCAGTGGCATCTGGATCTTGTGTTGCCTTCCTGGCTGATTCTGCTTTCAGCTGTTATGACAGATAGAAATGGTTATGGGCTGCTGAGAGTTTATATGATTTGAAGAACTCATTTTAAGATCTCACTCTATATATTTTGCTATAACATGTTCAAATAAGGGGTTTTCTGTAGATGCTCTAGAATAACTACATCAGACAGCTGATTTCCACTCCCTCTCTTACCTATGACTATATTACTGTTTTCTGGAAGAGTATTCATGCCAGTTGCTCTCAGTTGTTTTCCTAGTAACATTTTTCATTTCCTCTAAATTTTCTCTTGAATTAACAAGTCTGGTTACTAATATAATTTGGCTTGTATTTACTTGTAGGTAGGGGTTTTTTTGGCTGTGAACAGGACAGGATGGGGGGGGGTTATGGTCAGTACATAGCCCTTTCTCTCTTCCACTCCTCACACTTTTCTCCTGCTCTGGCAAGAGCTTTCCATGGGTTCCTTCAGGAATATCCATCTTCTCTGGTGCAAGTCCTCCACAGGCTGCAAGGAATATCTGCTCCACCATGAAGAACTTCCTCCTCCTCCTCGTCTGACCTTTGTGTCCCCTTTGCTGTTTTTCACTCCTTTTTGTTCCCTTCTCTCCCTGTGGTACTTTCTGCCCTTAAATGTTTTCACAGATGTGGCACCAGCTTGGCTGATGGACTCAGCTCTGTCCTGTGGTGGGTCCATTTTACAGCCAGTTGTAACTATCTGTGTCCAGTGAAGGGCAGCCCATGGCCTCTTCTCACACAGGCCACCCCTGCAGCCCCCTGTTACAAATACCTTGACATCTGCACCCAACACACCCCCCAAACCCCTTTTTTTCCCCCATGCTCACACCATGAAGAAGAGGACAGGGACAGTGATCTTGCTACCACTGACTTTTGTCTGCATATCAATATCATTTTAATAATAATTCTGTTTTCAATGGAAATTATTGTATATCTTTTTTCCTCTCTGAATGGAGAATCCAGGGTTTTTTAATTCAAATGCCCTCACAAGAAGTAGCATGGTTGGTGATAGTGAAAGTTGAGTTGTAGTTCAGGTGGTGGAATATACATACAGCTTTGAGAAACAGGTCCCTCACTGAACTGTTTAAATCAGATATTCATAACCTACTTTTGAAAACCTTGGGAATCTGACAGTATTAAATGCAACAGCTGAACACTATGTCCCAAATGTAATTGTGTGACTACGGAAGTATTTGTGAATATCTTCCTGGATAAATGCCTCAGCAATGTTAGTTCTGCCTTTGTTTAGCTAATTAGTAAAAGTTCTAGATGAATTAGATTTATTTTCAGCAATATAGAATTCATTGCTATTATTACTTTCTATAATAATTTTAACATTTCATTGAAATTACATATATAAGATATTGTTTTATATGTAGATATATATCTCTATTTAAATTCTATCTATAGAAATTGTTCCTTCCAGACAGCTTATTAAAATGTTGCTCCTTTCATTGAGTTTATTTTTTGCAAGTAAATGTGTAGAAATCGGCCATACGTAACGAGGGAATGATCACACTACAGAATGTGCTGCCTCTACTGCCCTAGTTCGATACAAAACCCCCCGTTCTCTGCTAGCTGTGACAGGGCTTGTGGGAAGTAACTCAGGAAACCTATTTCTCTTGCATTTTAAAATGTTGCACCCATTGTCTCGAAACAAAAGATGATATATGTCAAAGTATGTAACCTGAGGTAATGCAGTGAATTATACTGCTATGCCACCTACAGCCACATGTATGCATTTCTGTCAGAAAAGTTATTTCCTTAAGTAAAAGTAATTACACAAAAAGCAATCTAATCTAAACATGCGGTGTCTTCTATGCATGTGCCCTGTTTTCCACGCAAACACAGCACTGCTCAAATTATACTGAGCTCTCAACGGTTTGTGAAGGCAAATGCGTTGATTGGTTTGATTAGCTTTTCAGTCACAAAGACCTGACAGAAAAAAAGTTAAATATGCTACAGGTTGGTTGTCCATTGTTTCTATACAATGCATAATATTTTAAGACTTTCATGTTACTGTCTTAAAATTGATTAGCTTTAAATTTCTCATTTATCCTGTATATAAGGTTGATCGAAATAACATTTTTAAAACTACAAACCTGTGTGCCGTGCACACTTTAAATGAAACTATGATGTCTAACTAAATATTTGGAATAGTTGATATATCAGTGGTTTTTATGTTTACCATCCTTTCCCTGTTGGATGTAACATTGAATATTATGTAAATGATTTATTATAGCAACTTTGTAGTCAACTACATTTAAGACATTTTCTCCTCTTAAAACATAATTGCCTGAAGGAAAATGCAGTCCAGAATAATATAAACTAGAAGCAGTGTTCCTTATAGTTTCACATAAAGATGGTCAGTCTTTACCTAGCAACAAGCCAGAGCTCTAACCACCTTAGCATTACTGCCTGTTGTGATTCTCATGAGCTGCTGCTAGTGCTGTAATTTCTATTCCTCAAATGCCCTGCAAAACACTCTGTCTTCAAAGTACAGTTCCTTAAAAATACATTGGTTTCCCTTTACAGAAGATGTGTCTCTCAATATGAAATGTTTAAAATTTTGCAAGTAGTGGGATTTACAAAAGAACAGTTTTTAACAGGAATAGACTCATTTTACAGCACTGTGAAGATGCAACCCTCAACTAAAATGGGGCTTGGTGTTTCTGATTTTCATTTTCTTAAAATTCCCAGGATGTATTTTCATAGCATGCTGTAAAAATACAAAATTCTTTCTCTCCTTCCCTCTCCCCACCCCTTTCTCCTTCTCCCTACTACTTTTTGTTGCTTGTATTATACTTCAGAGTACAGGGAGGTAGATAATAATCAAATTGATAAAGGATTGCCTTTTTAACTCAATGGCATGGAGCATGAGAGCATTTTTAATACTCCCTGCTTACAATACAGAATTAGAATTGCTGTATAAGGAAACCCTGAATCTGGACATCAAAGAGTGAAGACTAATAGTTTTAGGGAAATGTCAGTGTATCAATGATGTACTTAAAAGAAGATCAGGTAGCAGACCCATGTCTAAGGTCTGGTCTGGAATCCAGATCAGACTGGTCCCAGCAGGGCTGGTAAATGGCTGGAAGGTGCCACTTGAGCTGGGAGCTGCAGCCAGACAAGACTCAAACGTCAACGCTGTCAGGACTGTACTGGCACAGGGCAGACAGGGGAGCAGCACTTGAACACAGCTTAAGGCCATTTTGTACTCAGTATGGAAACTGTGGAGGGAGTTACTTTCACATCACTATGAATTGTCCCTGTTGAATAAAAATTTTCTGGGAACTTCTACAAGCTTAAAGACATTCATAGAGTTTGGCTGGAACTGAAACAGAAAAGGCTTTGCATCAGATATGGTTCAAGAGCAATGAAAGTGTGAGGTAGTCATGCTCCTATAAGACCCAGTTATTTTTTCAGTTACAGATACTTGAAAACTTATTGCTGGCACTGCATGTTTGGGAAGTTGTTCAAGGGACACAGAAACATGTAGTCTTCCGAGAGTGAAAAAGACATGCTATGGAAACAGAAGGGAAGACAAAAGATTGCAAAGAAAAGAAAATAGTTAAGTCCATTGGTGCATCCCTAAGGAAATGGAACTGGGCAAAGCACAGGTGAGGACAGAAGAAGTGCCAACAGGTGTCATGCAGATGACACAAATGCTCCTGAACCATTGTATTTAAATCTGAAAAAGCATCATAAATTCTTCTCAATGGAGGAAACTGCTTGAATGATCAGGCTTAGAGGGTAGAGGTTAATGGGCCAAACTCTGTCTGGAGGTGAGTAGGAAGGGGAGTAGCACTCTGCTGTATCCTGGGGCCTGTCCTGTTTCAAATATTTTTAACAAGGCTATGGAGCCAATGAGTCCCTGCTCATCAGCTTTGCAGGCAGCACCAAATTGGAGGTACCAGTTGATATACATGGAAGGTTAGGGCTGTGATTAAGTGAGACCTAGATAGGCCATGGGAATGGGCCAAAAGGAACCTTATGCAATTCAACAAGGACAAATGCAGGGACTGCCTGATGGTGCTGCAGGTTAGGCACTGAGGGGCTGGGAAGTCGATCTGCGGAAAAGGCCGTGGACCAGCAGGGCCCTGGAAGTTAAGTTGACCAACAGCAATAAGAGCAGTGTAGCCAGCAGTTCAAACAAAGCGGTTGTACCCTACTGCTCAGCACTCCTGACACCACATCTGGGTATTGCATCTGGTTTTAGGTCCCACAGTACAAGAAAGACATTGATAAACCTGAGCGATTTCTGTGGAAACCACAAAGGTTGACAGGGCTGGAGCGCTTGCAGGTCATTTACACCTTGACAACTAAACAAAATTAGTCAGGGAATAGAGACATTTTGCTCAAGAACAAAAATATTACATGATATTCAGCAGTCATAGTCATGGTAGGAGCTTGCAAGCAAGTCATTGAGAAGTGCTAATGAAGCTATTTCCTGCTACCCAGATTTTAAGATAATGAAAAACCTGGAAGATAAAGTCATTCAGATATACCACCCAGTTGTGCAAACAAAAGCTCGCCGCTTCCTCTTTGAAGTTCGATAGAAGTTCAGCTGTCAAGAACAAAATCTTAGTGTTAGACTTCAGACTCATGGAAATAAAATGTCTTTTACTCCAAAATATAAAATTTTTGAGATTCAGAATTTATAGGCTGGGCTAGTTGCTTTACAAAAAGAATCTCCTGCAGAAGACGTGAAAATGTTCAGTAAATGATAGAGTGTATCTATGGAACGGCGTTTATAGCAAAATAAGATTAGGAACGGGAGGGACAAAGGGTAGAAATTTTATTCCAATGGAATTAAATTGTATATAATGGTTGGGTTTTTTTCTCATGATGTTTCCTTCTTTCTGTGACTTAAATCATACTTTCTGGTTGCCTGTGGGGGAATTCGAAAACTCTTAAGCTCTGATTTTTTTTCTCTCATGTCAGGGAAAAATATCTCATAGACTGACCTATCCTGTTATAAAACCTTTGTCTGTCTTCAATGTGTTTCATAGCTTTCTCTTGGGCTAAGTTCAGAATCAATATTCTACCCTTGCTTTTCTTAGTCTATTAGATGACCTTGAGCCTGCAAGCTAAAATTTTATTGTTAATTTTGTCTCTCTATTAGCTTCCATGTTTCTGTCCTATCTTAATTCTGCTACCATTTCAAGTGCCTCTTCAAATTTTACTCAAGATATCCCAAAAATTTCTGCAGTAGATCACCAAGATTCCTTTCTGGCATCCTGGATTCCTTTCCATCTTCATTTTCACCTGTACAAATCCATCCGATTCTTGTCCTTCTCTAGGTCTGACTCCCTGTGCCTGAGCTAAAATTTCTATGCAGGGTCAAGTCAAAATTCCTTAACTTAATTCTAAGACACCTCTTCTCCTTCATTTCATAGATACTGTGGACACCACCAACATCTTGTCAATCCAAGTTTACTGCTTAGATGTTACACATAATTTCTTCAATCTTTAGAGAATGCTATTTTCCTGCATATCATTAATAAAGTGTGTCTTTTCATTGCCATCTCTCTTACCTTTTCAGGTCTTTGTTATCTCACATTTCAATTTCTACTCTCTGTGCTCTGTCCTGAAAAAACTTAATTGTATCTAGAGGAATAGACCAATCACCAGCCAGTCAATCAATGCCCAACCTTTTTTCTTGCCTTTCAGATGTTCAAACAAGTATATTAATGTCTTCTCTGTGTCTCCCTACAAGTGAGATTTTCCTTTTAAATACTCAGAGAACCACTTCACTGACTCCTCTCATATTGTGTCTGAATTCTTTCTCATACTATGGTATCTACACAGACTGTTCAATGCTTGCAGTCATGGACAGAGCATACGATAAGATACTTCTCTGACAATTTCATTTACTATACTTTGCCATGATTTTATTTGTTTGCTATAACCAATTGTTGCCTTTCCCTTCATACAGGAATTGTAATCTTCCTCTCCTCAGGTTTTGGCAAATACCTGCACTATGCCTAATACAGTCAATGTTTTTGTAGGATAAATAACAACTAATGGTATTATTGCTGTTACTATTAATGACTCTATTAGGGCCTATGGTAAAGCTTTACAGAACTGGAGACAAAGAATTCTCAGAACAGATTACTACATTGTGGCTTTGTTTTAGAAGAGATTAGAGAGTGTTCTTTTCTTACTCTATTGTAGAGCAGAAAAAAATTAGCTACATTTATCATAAGCTCCTATCTACAAACAACAGAAGGTGGAGAAAAATAAATTAAAGACATGGGTGGGCAACTAGAATAGAGAAGAGTGGGGAGAGAAAAGGAGAGAGAGGATCAGAGATAATCTATTTTGACAAGTTTTTCTGAAGTGTTCCAGTCATTGACAACTGCAGATGGCATTTGATCCCTTACCTTTGATTATGTTGTTAATTCTGAGAAGGCATATTTGAACTCAAAAGCAGAAAACCAGAAATGCCATCATGAGTGTTTTTTTTTCCTGAAGTTCAGTTTCTTTCTAGCAAACATCAGATTTTCTTCAATTTGATTTCTGCTTCTCCAACTCTTAACCAAAACAAAACCACAGTCTTCATTGAGAATTAATAACTCATTATCTTGATTTAAAAAGACAAATTTCTACCCTCTGAATGCAGCACAAATAAGAAAGATTTTTTTCTAGACCAGTCAGAATATGGATTCATAGATCATCCACAGCAGGCTTTTCAATAATAACTACTGAAAAGGACCTCTTTCTTTCATGGCTTTGGGGATGATCCTTACTTTCTTATTCGTCTTCCATCATTCCAGCATGAATGTTGTATGTCAGGATGGCAATTCTGAAAACATTTGCTGATTGACTTAGCCCGAAGCTTATTTTAATAGAGGTATCATGCATTGTAACATTCTTCATTGTGTTCACTGTAATCTAATGTGTAGATTCTCTGATGTTCATGTCTTTTTTCCTGTGATGAATTATTTTGATATAGATTAAAGCTCTGTTGTTTAACTGTGTCATGTAAGCAATGTCAAGGGACTAAAATTGAAAAAGAAGTATTCAGTTACAAAGACAGCTCTAAAACTAAAATGCCCTTTTGTCAGGGGACATATTAGTAAATCAGTGTATCTACTGCATGTCCTTCAGGGACAGAACAAGACATTTATGCTTTCCTAGGGATTGTACGAATTCACTAAATAGTCTACCACTATGTATTTAAATACGACTAAAATGAGGTGACAAAAAAATAACTTTAAACGCAGAAAACCTCACTGCAACCATAGCAATGTTATGAGATTTGCCTCAACAGATCATATTACAAATATATACCAAGAAAAATCTGTTGCTATGTGAAAAACACACTTAAAGTGAGATTCAAAAAAAGAGAATATAAACCCACCCTTTCTATCTGCTTGCCCTAAGAGGCTGATCTGTTGGTTTTGGCCCACAAACACCAGTTTCCCTGTCTGATGGAACACGAGGCTGAGCTCCGGTGAGGAAACAAATGAGTCTTCTTCTCCTCAGCCTGCCACTCACAGAGTGATAGCATCAAACTGTGGAGGAAATGGAACGCCAGCTTTTTGCCAAAGGAAGCACAACAGCTGCGTGGCGAGAGCCTCAGGTGTTCTCGGGTGAAGTGGGCAAAGTGAGGACTTGGCCAGGATTGCATAAAAAGCCTCGGAGGGGTAACATTAATTCCAGTGAAGCAGAAGGGTAGGGGATTCTGTTGGGAAGTCCTGGCATATTATTGAACCCTTTGCATAGGGCTCTCCGAGTGACACATGTGGATGGATATGCGTTGCTTCTCTGATTGTACAGCGGAAGCTTCAAAACAGTACGTCAAGAGAATGAGGACAAGCAGAACTTTATCCCTGGTGTTGACACACTTCTGGCCAGGTGGCAGAAAGCTTACAGGAAGGTGTGAACCAGGGCTGACGGCTTTTACTGCACATCTACAGCACGTTACGCTTTTTTGTGGAGGTATTGGGTCATGCTGTCATTAGGGAGAAAACAGACCTCTTCTGCAAGAGCGTGAAACAACAGTTCCAGTGTCTGTCCTTCTTGAATTCAGGGGTTATTTTAATTTTTAAAGTCTGGATCTTTGCTTGTGCTTCCGTGTAGGTATACCATATTTCCAGGAGCACTTGCTTGTTCATATTTTGGAGCAAATTCAGTTTTTTTTAAACAAGTGACAGAGGCTTCAACATGTGTACAGTACTTGCTATGTCACAAGGGCGGTTGAGGCTTTTGTGAAAATAGGGAAATTAAATCCACTTACCTTTTGCAAAAAAGAAGCTACTATGGGAGCTATTTAAGGTGGCTTAAATCATCTGGCTTTTTCAGTGGCTGTCAACAACAAAGGCATTAAGACTTCATTTGCAAGCTTTATCTTTAATATAAAATGGCAGCAATTGACATTTAAAACTGTCTGCTACAATGCCCTGTATGATACAGGCAAAAGCCACAAGAATGTTGTGTTGAATGAAAACATTTCTTTCAGCTGTCCAAAACTAAAAAGAGTCTGGTATAGGAAATACATGCATTCGCTTGGCTTGATTTTCAAGACAGGAGTCGCTCAGGGGTTAGGTATTTTTTATTTTTTGATGGTGTTTTGTGAGATAAGAGGGAGTTCAACACAGGGTAAGATAAAATCTCCCACTCTACATTATCATTTCTGGGTGCACTCTGTCCCAGTATATTGTTCAATACAGGATTTTCTTACAGTGTAGAGAATTTGTAGCAAAAAGTTTCTAAACTGCTCACAGATTAATGATTTTATTTTCTTTTACATCCTTAGAGTTGAATCAGTGCTGTTTCCAGTGTGAACTGTCAGTTTAGCCAAAGAAAATCTAGGCAAATGAGATTTTTTTTTTTCCCTAAGTTTAAGTTCAAATTCATAATGATCATGTTTTTGATGAATACTTAACAAGCACAGGTAAGAAAATATTCACACTTCTCTTTGAATAAAGTGAAGATAGTACAGCTCTTAGTGGATTTTTTTCTCCTCATATTAAAGACAGAAATGCAACTGTAAATACTCATTTTTCCTTTCTATTTGACTTGTGAATTCTCCTCCTTAGTTCACGGCTTCATCTTGATGTTTCATGAGTGTGTGTGCGTGCATATGTGTGGCTGTGTGAACTACATTTATTCATTTATTTACCTATTTGGAACATATAAATGATAACAGCAGCTGCTGAAAGAGAGCATTCTACTGCATCAATTAATGTTCCATGCGAAATAAGAAATCTCCATCCTCCACATCAGTCTTATTACAAAGTAATTAATTTGATTCAAATGCTAAATTAAGTATGGCAAGGAGGTTTTTGGATTAAAGTTAAGGAGGAAATAGACTGCAGCCTTGCAAAGCCTAGAGCGTGTTTTGCGCTGTACCTTGAAACAAACCGCTTTGACTAAAGAGTGAGTTAGTCTATCTCTTTGATGGCTGCATTACCAAGTCAAAGTCTTCAGGGCCTCGTGAGGGTTCAATGACAGAGAATATTGTAGTAGCTGGATGTAGGACACATAGAATTTAGGCTTTTTGATCAAGTTGTAATAAACAGCTTTAATTAACTGGGCTTCCCAGAGGGGATTAAAGAGAACTGAAGAACTCCTGTTTTATTATTTAAGATTCAAGCTATTGCCTCCATTAGGCATATTCAGAATTTATAGTTAGGATCCATTATGGGTTCATTTCAGCGGAGATTGCACATGCAGTATACCTGATATATTTTCTTTCTTTGGCTTGGTAAAAATAAAAACCTTCAGGTCCCATCTGTGTTTCAGAGCAGTTATTAAGTAGTCATGCTCTTATTTCCCTTCAGACACATGTCTGTTGACTCACAAGTAAAGAAAAGAGAGAAAGAAAGAGAAAATAAGAAATTTATACTGGTGATGTACTGTATTCCTATTTTAAAATCTGTTTTAATTTAGATCTCTGTTCTGTTGGATTTTGTGTATGACAGATCGTTGTTGGAGGAGTTCTGATAATTATTTAAAATCTTAGAGGTGTTGTGTTCCTCCATGTAATTCTTTACCAGGAATTGTTTCTGTCACACACTCCAGTTCAACATTCTGTGTTACTAGGTTACCTCACACTGGATAAAGACACCACAGGAGTCTGATTAGAAATCGCCCCATGAGTTATTAGAGCAAACAAAATCCATTGCTTTCCAATGAACCTGTGAAAAGAAATGCAGTGCTGTCTCCTTAGTTAATCAGGATTTCAAAACTGCATTACTTAGATCACTTCTAGGGGCTTAGTTCCTGTACTTACGACCTCACTTTGTAACTACACAGGTACTTAATTTTTCATGCATACTGATAATTAAATAACTGGAACTATGGTCCTGATAATAGCGATAGCTTTTAGGAGCTAACAGCTGACCTGTGTACTGAAAAGCAAAAAAAACCCCTTTGACTTCTTTTCATAAAGACATAATCGATAGTGGAGCTGTTTAAAAAGTGGTTTCTTCTCATTGTATGCTGAGACTTGAAACTTATGAGTAAGTGTAACTGAATGCAGCCTAACAGAGGGGACTCCAAGGCATTTTGTCAGCTGTCAATTGGCCAGAGTTGCTAGACACCTTTAAAGCCTCTTTCAACTTATTTTCAATCACATGAAATACGTTGCAGTAACTACTGCTCCCTACTTGAAGAGAAATTTTTGAAGCTTTAGCAGAGGGTTAAAGGCCTTGGAGGTAAAAGAAATAAATAAAACGAAAGGAGCAGACTTACCAACCTATACCAGGTCACCTTTCTTTAAAGATATAAATTTGCCATGAAACATCAAAATAGTGGAGCTCTCTTAATCCTACAGGAAAGTTTCAAAATGCTAATGAGGAATACTCTCCCAGCAGAGTTAGATTGTTCAAACAATCAAACAAAGAGGCAGGGAGGGAAGGGAAAAATTTTTAAGCTAATGAGTAAAAAAATAGAAAATTTTATTTTACAGTGAATCAGAGAATTTGGCAAAAAACCCTCAATATTCGTCTCTTGACATACCATAACACAGTTTACTTTATGAACAAGTTTCTTGCGGTGAAAGATTTGATTCTTCAATCCGTACAGATTTGTTTCGCTTTTAATTATGAAACAACAACTTAATGGGACTAAGCTTACTTAACATATAAATAAAAGAAGCCCTCAACAAGTCACAGGAAAATACGCATATAAAAAAATCTAAGTTAACGTAACATTTTACTTCTTAATATCGTACTTTTGCTTTTGAACTGTGATTAAGAGGGATTGGTACTCATTTAAACCCTGGTCCTGCTCTCACTGAAGCCAATAGCAAATCTCTTCCTGGCTTCAGGAGCAGACAGCAAGGTGATAAGCACGCAGAGGCTCTCTCACTGCAAGAATGGAACACTTTGGCAGTTCATTCTGAATAATGTTTTTTTTTGTTTGTTTGGGTTTTTTTTGATACTGGAATTACAGCATCAGACAACCCACGTGCGATTGGTATCTCTATATTACAGACTATAAGAGACAAATACCTTTCTCCAAGCAAATATGGCTGAGTAGCAGTAGGTAGAGCACTATAATTTTATGGGAGAAGAAAGAATTTGTCAGAAAAGACTGGACTTCTCTTATAATTTAGAAGTGATTTGTTTTAAAATGCATTCTTTGTTCACAGATCAACACCTCTGAATATGCCTTTTTTATGACTGATTTCATAGATAAAATACTTAATGAAACAGATTTTTTTCTGGTTTTCTAATAAGACTTCTGTATTAATCTAATGCTTTTAAATTGGATGGAAACACAAATTGAATTATCTATATGTTTAGTGATGCACCTCTACAGCAGAGCAAATTTCAGTATTAGTGAAGTGGTGATAAACTGTTGATACACAGGCATGTGAGGGTAACACTGAGGGAAAGAAAAAGGGTAAGATTATAGCTTCATAAAGCAATCATAAAGTTCTAAGGCTACAGGTATCTGTCTTGCCCTGCCATGAAAACATCATTCAAGTCCCTGTGGGCCTGGAATAATATATATTTTTCTTTAATTGAGAAATTTCTAGAAAAAATATAGTAGTTTAAGAAGAATAGCCATTTTTATTATATTAGTCCAACTTATTAATGTCAGAAGCTGATCAATCTATATTTTCAAATTGATTATATCCAATAATAATAGCTAATAAGACACCACAATTTAAACTATGTCGTATTTCAAAATTATGTGCTTTTCTAAGTTTACAAATTATATGAACGCTAAACTAAAAACTCTTTGCCAATAGGGAGTTGTACACGTTCATGAAGAAGATAATAAAAGTCGTATTTATTTTAGTTAATCTACAGCCTGGAGAAAGAACTACAGTGCCAAATTAACCTTAACATTGTCAGCTGCTTTCTTTTCATTACTGTTTCTATTTTTGGTGGCTCAGATCTTCACTTTTACCCACAAGGGTTGCTGGACGCCGTGGAACAAATTAACTCTTGAAGTGCATTGTCCTCATGTGTTTTCTTTTGTTTTAAAAAACGGGATTTAGACAGTCTTGGTTAACAAAACTCGGTGATGGGGAGCAGTAAGAGCAGAGCACTGAGGAGAGGACTGGGAATGACGATGACTTTGTGAATGGGCGAGAGAGGAAAGGGAGGAAGTTAATTACATGAAATAGTGATGGCTGATATGAGTAGGGTAGGACAACCTGGGTAGGACAATTGGGGTAGGACAACCTGGCAAAGATAGCTAAGCGATGGAGCTACCTGAGCCTCTTCGATTTTCTGTCCTCTTCAACACCTATTTTTTAGAGCATCCGCTTGCTGGATCCAAACGTGCTCTCAGCAGAAGATAGCTCAGACAGTAGTGGGCAGAGACTTAAGACATCTAGGAAACTTTCAGGTAACAAAAGATGACACCTTGTTTTGTTTCCAAATACAGAAAACTACTAAGCATGAAAGTTTTGGACTTCATTGCTGAAGCCCACTGAAATTCTGCATGAGAGGAATTTTCTTTATTGTTTTAATCTTTGAGAGCTTTTTGCACCCTTGTATGAAGTCATTCCTGCGTTCAAATGATTTTCAAGGCTTATACTTCAATAGCTGACATTTACACACACACATTTGTTAAGTTTGGTCTGGGAAAAGAATAAGTAACAGAAGTATTCACCCCAAAGATAATCTGCTGCAATAACTCCAATGTTATGGAAGAGTGAAAGCAGGGCATTGCATTTTAGGTGACTGTCACTGACCTGTGACAGCGAACACTTGATTATAACCTTACACACAAAGGAGTTCTTGTCATGAACACCAAGCAAATAGATACTCATCTATTGCAATCAAGGTTTTGCTGATGCTTTTTCATTCTGTATTTCTGATTTGAATAGTCTTAATCTTCTAAATTGCCTCTTGACAAAGCTTGTGCATTAGCAAATGGACTCAAGGGATCACTATCCCTTAATCATGCCGTCACCCTAACAGATTCTATCCCTTTCATACTTCAGTAACACTTTGACAAGCTCATCAAACCAACAAGGTTTAATAAAATTGAATTTTAATAAAATGCTTTAAAAAGATTCAATAGAACTTTATATTTTGATAATTATTTTATGATGAGGCAAACAGTACACAAGCTGTTCTTTACAATTTTAAAACATCTATCATGTATATTAGAATATGCATTTGTTTAAATAGTCTGTAACTCCACACTTTTAGCAGTTAACTGAAAATTAACCTCATGGTTAATTTGTATTGTTTTTTTCTGATGTCCTGCAGAGAACAGTTGTAGATTTTTTCATCTACAATATTCAGAAATGAATTGTTAAAGACTTTATTTTGCCTTCGATGAAAAAAAGCACTGCAATTTGAAAGGAAATTATTCTCATTATTTAAGTCCAATATTCATTTATACTTTATTATATAATCCATTTCTTTCAATAAGCTTGCTTATTTAATCCATCTGTTCTCTCTTTCTGAGGAAATATGTTAGTGGAATAATTATACGGAAAGGCAGTTCAGAAAAAGAATCTTGGAGAAAATCTTACATTTATAAGCAATGAACATAATACTCTGTCATCAGAATATATATCAGGTTTCTAAAGGGGAATGGAAATACCCCTGTGAGGAAAAAAAAGAAAATAAGTGATTTTATTTTTAGTCTGTTCTTATAATTTCTCTGTTCCGTGCTTTTAGATTGTGAAGGGAAAGACTATTTCTTCACAAGTGTCTTAAAGGATTTTAAGATACTTTGCAGAAGACATAAATGAATGATCTTGCTTTTTTTTTTTCTTTTTTAATTTTGAAAACACTGTAAACCCTGTTCTTTACAGAATAATCAGCTTTCACCCACACATAGTGTCTGAGGTGTGCAGCACCTACATCTTTAGAAAGAAGAACAGCTCTAGATCATGGTGTTGTTGAATCTATACAGACTCCATCCAGGTGAGTGTGTTGACTTAAGAGGGGGTTGAAATTTTCCAGAATATGAACAAACAGTGTAAGTCTATGTTTTTCAAAAAAGGCAGAACTTTGAGACATTGAGGAGAAAGAAAAGTTGGACAGGGAAGAAAAATAACGGCTTATGCTTTCATTGTTGTATTAGGAGTCTGGCAAACCACAGAAGATAGAAACTAAATAGAAAGACGAGAAAGCCCTTGAGGTGTGGTAGGGGTCTCTTGACTCAACCATCACTCAGAATAGGGAGATAAACCAGGACCGGGAAACAAATGAAAATACTTGTTTTATTCTGTTCTATTTCTTTTGTCATCTTCAGAAACATTCATGTTAGCATGTTTGTGAAGTAAATATATCCATTTGTTTCAACTGCCCTATATCTTGAAAAGACGCACTATAAATCCAGGTTTGTCAGTAGGAAAGTGCTATAAAAAGTTTCACTGGTGTTCACGGTGTGTATGTGTGTCTGTCTGTGTGACCTGTGCTGGTTATGAAGCTTTAAGACAGGGCAATAAAGCTCATTTCCATCATGAGATTACAAGCCGTGGTGATATGGCCAGGCAAAAGCAACAGACCCAAAATGAGAAAGTACTGTGACTTTATTCAGTCCTAGAAAATCTTTCAGAGCCATGGATATGGGGAAACCTATATACAGCAGTGTAGTGAGGTCATATTAAGAAGCTCTACCCAAACTGTGACCCAGGGCTCTCCAACTGTGCCTGCACATCATGCTGAACAAATAACACTTACAACAACATTATGTTTTCCAGGCATTATCAAGAAAACAAGTACTGTTTCAAATACTGGAAGAATTCTCCAATGCAGCTGTTTCCAGTGGCAGATACTTGAAAAAATGAAATTTGCAATGTCAAAAATGAAGATGTTTCTAATACAGAAAACCAGAATTTGAATGGAATTAAGCAAGTGTCTCTATGAAGATAGTTTTACCCTAGTATTAAAAAAAATTAAATCTTAGGCACTTGAAGATATTTTTGCAGAAAGTACTTGGGAAGTGAAAATAGAACCATTTTTTACATAGAGACTAAAAATAGTTCTTTCCTCACATCATTGCTGCATTCAGATATTCCATTCCATTCTTTCTTATTCTTTAAAATAAATAATGGTACAGGAAAACAGGTAATTCCAGTTTGGATCTATGGTACAAAGCAAATTTTATACTCTCTGGGAATCCTTATGCAAGCTGTATAACTTTCTTCCATTTGCAGCCATGAATTAGTAAAAAGATTAAAATCTGGACTTGAAGAGCACTGAAAGCCACAAATGAGGTAATTAGTAAAATGACAGTGCATTACAATCCCTTTCTAATGAAGATATCTTTCATGGTAAAGATCCACGTACCACTCACTACAGTGTAAATGGAGGAATCCAGAGCAATCAGGATGAAGCTTTGGCTCTAAATGACTTCTTATGATAAATGGCAGCTCTAATGATCACCTAGTGTTTCCTCTTCTCCCTGCAACTACTGGATATTTTCCCCTCTTTTTTTCCTGGGCTGAAAGCATTGCTATAGCCTAGCATGCATGTATGAAGGTGGACTGAAAGAGAAGAGGCAACTTCCACCCTTGCTCTGCATTCATAAACCAGGGCCCAAGGGTTCAAGAACTGTTTCATATCCAGTAACAACGTCATTGCCTGTCTGTAGTTGCATCAGAGACATAACTGTGTGCTTAAAGAGGGGCTGCCTTTGGCAACGCCACAGAGATTTCTCTTTCAATCTCCAAAGGGCAGTGAGTCATCTACTCCTTTTCCATACTGCTTTTCCCCTTCCTCTCCCCTCCCACTTATGTATGCTCTTGTAAGATTCACATAAGCAGGGTAGTATAAGATTCTTACATGATAATGACGGTCAGAAATCTCTTGTGAGATGAATGCCTTAGCAGAAAATCCGATTAATTCACAGGAGACTTGACCCACCTGACATCAAAAAATTCTTTTTGATTTGGGACCAGATTGGAGAACAAGAATAAGTCTCAGAAACAGCTTGGTTTCTTTTTTTTTTTCTTTCTTCTTAGAACCACTTTCTGAGCATTTTTATGTCAATAGAAGAAAAAAATATTCTTAGTTCAAACTTTATTTAAAATATCTATTATTGTTGTTAGTCTAGACTAACTTACTTTTTCAGTGAATAATGAGTAATATTTCAGTGATTAAAAGGAATAATGAGCAATTACAAAGATCTGAAAATCATATCTTTAGCTGAAAAGCTCTTTATTGAAATTATTTTCTGAAAGTACAAATTATCATGTTTGTTAAAAGATGTGCTGATTCCCAATAGCTAAGGGTATAACATTGTTGAGAATGTGTCTATTGTAATTGCGGTTCTGTAAAGACAAAGGAACGGCTTATGATTTGGTTGGGATTAGATCATGTGCATTTAAAAAAAGACTAATTTATTTTTCAGTGGTGTCCATCTGTAAAAGCAGGATAAATCTTTAGTTTGATGGGTTATCTATGTTTGACCAATTTCATGAAGGAAAGCTGAGAAATCATTGAAGAAATTTATTTCATGTTTAACAGGCAGCCAGGTAACAGTGAATTTTGTCTACAGGCAGTGTTGTACGCAGTGCACAGGGACCTGTACGCCGATCAGTGTGGATGTGTAGTACTGGCTTCCCTTGTAAATGCCAAGTCACAGTCTGAAAAAGGAGATGTATCCCACATGAATCATCTCCATATGGGCCTGTGCAAAATGGGCAGATGCCAATGGTAAACTTTTAATAGGGTTTTCAAATTAGCTGTCATTTATAGAAAGGACCAGGAGGAGTTAAGAAAAATCTTATTGTTAGATATTGTTTAACATATTATTCAACGTATTGTTACACCAAAAGCAACGTGTGCTAATAAAAACACTTCCTCCCCCAAAAACATATCTAATAAAAGCATAAGAATGTGAAGTCCTATTGAAAAGTATTATTTCTTAGCCATAGAGTCCAGAAAGTTTAAGATTTGACTTATTTAAAAGTATTACTCCCTTCAAAACTCCTTTGGAAAGTCAGTCTCCAAAGAATATTTCAGGAGAAGGATGAAAGGTCCTCAATCCATACACATCCAAAACTGCTTATTTAAAGACTTGGATGGTGTGTTATTCCCAAGAAAATGGGTTTCAGCTGACCACACTAGACCACAGTATGTGAGTGTTGCTGTCCCTAGGTCTTTCACTGCACAGCTCAAGGTGAAAAGTGGTGCCAAACCTGAAGAAAGAGTCATCGAAGAGTCATGGTATACATCTATACCCAGGGGTATCTGAATTTTTTGCTAGACCACACATGAAATGTTTTATTCTTTTTAAAGATTTTCTTCTTCTCCTTTGTCATGGTTACCTAATGATCAGTCCAATATGAATAGTGTTTATAACTTGTAGTATGAAATGGTATCAAAATACCATGTTAACTCATTGTTTCTGTATGTTTTTAATATGTGATAGATACATTATCAGTGCTCCTATGAGAAAAGGCTCCCTACTCCACTCTACACCCCTGGATTTTGTATCTGTGTCCTGTTCATAGATTGTTCCTTACTCCTTGACCCTCACACTCCCCCAAGTTACCTATGTTGGTAATTCTTTGCACATAAACATTTACCTCTGTTATGACAAAAGCAGAGTAAAATATCTGTAATATTTCTGTCTTTTTTTTCATTGTATATTTCCTAACAGTGTGATTGTTGTTAATGAAAAAAAATGTTGTAATTAGGGAAAAATGGCATAATAAAAGGAAGGAGGACTGAAGAAGAGTTGAGTTTTCAAAATCTTTTTGTAGTACATCAGGTTTTCTGAAAGCTTGATAGTGATTTATGGCTAATATATTTAAGGCAAGATAAATTTCTTGTAATTCAAGCCCTTTGTGCTATCACAGTATGACATGCACTATCAGAGATTAGTTTTCTTCTCTTTCTTTTTGTTCTTTTCCTGTTAGAGGATGATGCATGTGAATTTACTTTGTGAAAGAGAGAGAAAACCACCTGTATCTGAGTAAAATTCAACACTGAACATAACAAGGCATTACTAAGTCCTTCAAAAAATATTTCAAAATATTTGTAATCAATATGAAGAGGAGAGCTATGATTCCCACCCTGTCTCCCTGATAGCCAGACTTTTGCCTAAGGCTGTTCCAGACAGACTATACCCACTTTTGTCTGATGGTGAAAGCTAACATTTTGTAAATACTTACAAGGCCGACCAGCTGAGAATACTGAATACCACAGGTGCTAAAGGCACAGTTAGATGTATTTCGCTGCCCGTATCTGATCTGGATTAAGTGTTACTCTTTCCAATCTTAAATCTTCCTTATGCCGGCATTAAGAAGATCAACAAAACATTTAATGATGACAGGAAAATTAATGAGTAAGAGCAAAAAGAAAATAAATCATATTTTCTAGAGGTTAATGGAGTTAAATATAATCCAGGAAAATTTATTTAAAACTACACATTGTGCTACAAAAAAATAATTTAAAATTTTTTCTTAGCCTTATTTGGAATCATAACTGTAATTGTTCTTTTTAACTTAACACTAAATAGAACATGAAATTATTCCATTTTAAATTAAAATAATTGATGCTTGAAGCTAAAGTAGAGCTAATTTCAAATGTTAACCTTCCTGTATTGAAGAGAAAATAAGAGAGACATAGAGAAGATTTGAGTTATAATCAGTCTTCTATATACATTTCCTCTATCCTTGTACAAAACTACTTGTCATTAATAGAGGATGAAAGAAGTAAGAGAGAGCATACTGTACAATTTTTATTTCCTGTCAGAAATTATTAATTATTTTTGGCACTGCAGAAGTCCACACAAAGCAATGGACTCGCCTTCTTCACTCAATTGAGATATGCAACAAGAAAAATACTGAGATGCAAAAGCTTTTTAACCAAGGCTCTTGAACTTGTCTCTCCCATATAATTTCCATGAAGTAGGCATCAATAGCAGTATTTCTGACCTCCTTCATGGGATATGACTCATGCTTCATCAAGCCCTAAATTCATCCTGTGAGACTACTGAAGCTACTTATTAGATTTGAAATTAGTCTACCTCTGATTTGGAGTACAATGGGTGGAGAAAGACATCCTCTTCCGACTGCAGCTGTGCTGACTGAAGCAGAGAGGAGCGATGCCACCTCACGCCCAGCTGATCTTTCCCACCCCCCTGGTGGGAGTAACCACCCCTTCCCTTCCCATCTGCCGGATGAGCGGTTCCCATGAACAGCCCCTTCTCCTTTTCCGCCAAAATCAGCGGGGGGGTGTTTGAACACTTCTCATAGTAGATCTTTAAGCACCTTCACCTGGGCTGAGCCAAGGTAAGAAGTGCAGAAAGGACACTGACCCCAGAGGAGGGTTCCAGACCTGGAGGATGCCAGACAGCAGCCCCTCAGCCCCCTTTACGGCAGGTGGAGGGGGTGTCTCTCTGCTGCAGGACTGTGACTGCAGTAGGATGTCTTCCCAGGGCATATGGGAAGTGGTAGAAGCAAGAGGTGGCACCAAGTACCCTTTCTCCATGACACACTTGGCTTAGGAAGTCGTCCGTGTCCCGTTCCGGCCCCCCACCCCTAGCACAGACTCTTCACGTTGCAGTGCCCTACATCACCCCTTGCTGGGAAGGTGCAATGTTCCCAGACTGAGTGGGAAACACTCTTTTGGGATGTTGTGAGTCTAGTTTTCTCTGGCTTGTGTTCCTCTTGAATTTGCTGCAAACCCTGACCAAAAGCAGTGGACTTTCCCCTGTAGACTCTGACTCTGCAGCACCAATATGAGTACCCAGCCAGCAGTCAGATGAGTCCATTAATCTGATGGACTGCAAATTTGAAAATAATCATTTATCTTCTTTGTTTTTCCCCAACAATTTCATGGAGCTGATCCTAAATCTTGAATCCTGTTTTGGAGAACACTCAGAGGCTAAAAAGATGTGGCAGGGATGAAAGGATGGAAGTGCCCCTTTCAGTCACAAGCAGGTCTTAGATCTGCTTTTGCTGTGTTACTGCACTCCAGCTTAGCATTTGAAGGGTAATGATTAGCACACTTCATTTAATGTGGGAATAAACGTTTGAGAGCCCTGCTCTCTTAGTCACTCCTGCAAAAGCAGTCACCATTGAGATCTAAAAATTATTGCCTGTAATAATGTAATAATAATAATGAAAAAGATTTGACTAGTACCAAGGACAGAAACACAAATTTGAGTAGAGACCTACTGTGTGAATCAATCAGAAGTGTGAAGTGAAACATCCTCAGACCTTTAACAGAAATGTGATATGTCATTAACGTGAAAGGCAGAGGAAGATTCCATGACAAAGGATAGGCTCTAAACAGTAAGCAAGAGCATCTGTTGGCTTATAGTGGCAGTGATTATCCATACTCCAAGTGTCTGACTACACGTAAGATAAGTGACATTAAAAATAATCCTCATTTGTATCAAAATCAGTGGTAGTTCTTGTTCAGAAGCATCTTACTCAACTGACTGCAAATATAAGTGAGCTATCATAGCACACTGATTGGTAGTACTGATTAGAAGTACCACAGGTCTTTAAGTAATCTGTCCATCAGCTCTTATTATTAATTGGCTTCTGATCATTCATTTCTGAGTTCCATTAAATTATGCTGGTAAATTTCTTGTGAAAATCTAGATTACTGGTCAGATGACATACTTCCAGAACACCTTTTTATGTACTGCAGCGTATAAATGCATCAGGGACCCTGAAGGTTGAGAGTGTAAGGAAAGATGTTACTTTCAGCTATTTTTGTGTCCTGAGTCTGGATCAGAATTTATTTATGTATCTAAAAATGAAAGCTTGTAGAATATCCATGGTCAAAAGCAGAACAGTAAACTTTCAGATGAACGGGACTTTTAGTTTCCAGTATTTCCCCTCAATGATTCAAATAACCATGCAAGTCTGAAAACAATTATGGTGTGTTACTGAGGGGTGACTGGTTTAAAAACATTTAGGTCATGGGAATATTTTGAAGAAAAATAAACTAAGACACCTTCAGTGTGTCTTATTCCTTACATTGTGTGTAATCTGATTATTTTTAGCTGCAAATCTAATATTCATACTCACGCTTTACAGAAGGCAATTTATGACCTATCTAGCACAAGTTTTTCAGAAACCCTGAAAAAAACGATAGGCAATAATTTTGTGTATTTGCTTGACTCATATAATCTATACAAATTAGTTTTATACATATTAATGCAACTTAACGGTGTATACATTCCTACAATAGTTTAATACCAACAAAATTCAAAACCTAGTGTAACTTTATATTTTACAGAGAAAAGAGATAGAAGACAAGGATCTCTAATACTGTTGTAGGAGAGAATTATTTTTAAATCATATCTTTGATAGTCATGTTGTACAAAGTAATTATAATGGAGTTTTATCTTTTGTGTTTCTATCTGTCTGTCTGTTCATTCCTGTACTTGCTGCCAGAACTGAGGAGGAAGATGCAGTACTATCAGCCCAAACCTGACCTACAGATCAGGTCACATGGGTTAGAGAATAAACCAAGAGTGAGCACTTGCGATTAAGTACAAGAGGATCTTTTAGTTAATTTGTCACAGTCTGTCTAAATTATGTCCCTTCACCTTGCTTCCCTGCTACTCAACCCTGTTCTCAAGATAACTGTTTAAGATCCTGGATGTTAAGCTTTAGTACCGCCGCAATGCCTCCATGGACTGTTACAAGTCACTCCATAGAATAGATTTACTTGGGCAGAATAATTCAGTATCTTGCTTTTCTGTAGAAACTTGAAGCAAATAACAGAGTGTGATACTTGCTGAAAGTAATGGAGCTCACCACAGCTTGATGGAATAAGAAAATCTGGTAATGATGAGCAAGTGAGCTTGTGGATAAGACTAAGTTGTGGTTAAAGGCAGCTGCATGCATTTATTACCAATCTGTTCAGATTTCAGCCTTGCTTTCATTCATTTTACCTTCAGCAGAATAAATAATACATTAGAGGATGGGGACTCCACTACAAGGCAAACTGATAGGTCTGCTTCAGTGACATCCTTCGGTAGCAAGGATAGGAAGGAGAATCTGAAACAGAAATCACCCTTTTAAATCGTCATAGGTGAAGGAAATCTTACAGGCCACAAGTCAGTTTTCTAAACTAGCCTAGTTTAGTCACCTGGTCACAAGGATAGAGTGGTTTTATAAAACTAAAGTAAATTAAAACAGTCTAATAATAAATTCTGCATTGATCAGCAACAACAGTTAACTTTTAAAATTAATGTATTATATGAATTTAAAAAACAAATGATCTTTAAATCAGCCCATGTAGTATATCTGAGTCCAAGATGTGTAAGATAATTTGAGCATATAAGGAAAAAAAATTGAATGGATGAGAAAATGGATACCCGAAGTATTAACATCTCCTCCTCCTAGCTTCATTTAAATCAATGTATATTTTGCTACTGATTTCAATCCGTCAGAATTTCACCAGTAATAACATACATTCAAATATGTTAAAATTATATAGTTATGTTAAATCCTTCATCCAAAGTAGGACAAAATAGAAGAGCTAAGATTCCATGTGCAACCCTGTGCCACCAGTTATAAAGATGTATGACAAAGACTTATAATAGCACTGTTAGGCAAATTCACTGGTACTGAACTCTGCCTGTTATAATGATTTATAAGTAAATAAATTGTTCTTTCTTTGCACTAAATAATCTTAAAATGTGTGGGAAAGTCTTGTCTTTCTATTGTTGATTACACTGGGGAAATTAAGTATACGTTAAATAAGATTATCATAATGATTAATCTACTGATGAAGTAACACTCAGAGAATTGTCTTAATCAATATCATTTGGAAATGCTGTGAACACCATGTACTTCAAATCAGATTTCTAAAAGACAGCATTATATTTTTTTCCCCAATTTACTGAAAATAAAAGAGTTATTTTATTGCAAACAAAGAATGTAAAACCAAAATAATTTTCTCTTCTCAGATCACAAGGCAAGTGTCAGCACGAGATTGATGACAGATCTGGAATTTGAGTGCCTTGTTTATAATAAAATAACTGTATTAGAGTTACACAAAATATATATTATAGAAAAAAACATAACTGGTGTAAATGGGCAAATTTTCGTTGACTTCAGATGGAAATTTTATCAAAGTATTGCTTCTAGGTCTTCTGTGCCCCTCCTGCACTTCCAAACTTCCTGTGAAACCCATTGCAAATGCCATTTTCTATGTATGCACATTCCCAAATGTTCATACAGTAATTCTGCTTTTATAGTGCCACATTATACTTTAATGAAAGTTTACTTTTCAAATTATTTCATAATCTGAGTTGCAAAACTTACAGTGAAAGATGCTGCATCAGCTCTTTGATGCTTGCTACACTTCTTTGTAAATGCAACTGTCAGCTTTCAGGTGATAGCTTCTTGAAATTTAATGTCGCCATTGTATTAAAAAAAATGGAATGCAGATAAGCCTACACAGTTTGGAACCATTATGTGCTCAGTAAGTTTGCATCAAACACAGAATAAGGGCTATCATAAAACCAAAGCTGCCATCTCCTTGGTAATGAGACCTTGCGTTTGACCTGAGTTCCAGCTGTGCACAGGACGCGCAGAATGCAGAGAGTGCACAGAACAGACAGAACAAACAGAAACCTGTGCATAGAATATTAACAAGGGGAATATGAGACCCATTTTTGTACGAAGTTAAGCCTTGATGAGGTGGGTTTTGCCTGCTTTCATTGTAAATATCTGACTTGTACTCACAACTGGTGAACCTTCTATAAACTGAGCAAGCAAACAAAACTTGATGTCACTTTCATTTCCTTGTCACTGTTACTACCATTAGCACAGAAGAAGTCCGAGCAAGTGAATCCACTGAAAGCAAAGTGAATGATTTCATTTTAAACTTTCCTCTGATTTTTATTGAGTCTCAGGATATTTCAATTTCCTAAAGACTCAGCTACTGCTATCATAATTGTCTCTGTTTACATTAAAATTGAAACAAATAAATAAAGTTCCTCAAGTTTTGGCCTTTAAATTTAGAGTAGACTTGAGGGTAAGACTTGTAAAAGCTGGAAAACAAAGATAAATGAAAAGAACAGAATATTTTTTTTCTTTTTAAAGCGTCCTACTACTAAAGACAGGGTATACAGTACACAAGAACTGAGAAAGAAAATGGAGAGAGAACAATTTATATTTCCATTCCTTTAAAATTGATAGTTGACAATGACTGACTATAAATAGGAATTCATGGGCTTTTTCTATTTAAAGAAACAAATAGTGGATCCTCTGTGAATTCTGCCTTGCTAAGACATCATCCTATCCCTTGGTGTGAAGTTTGGTGTTATAAACTTTTGAGCCTATTCACAACAGGATTTATCTTCTCCCTGAGAATATCTCAGGTCTGTCTGTTTTTTCCCCCCTCTCTGATGTACATCAGAGCTTTTCCTTCTATCCTTCTTACTGTAATGGGTTGAATTCGAAGAACCAGTACGCAAGGAACTTCGTACTGTAGTATGCAGGATGACGCTGTGAAGTACATATTTGCTGACAGATCGACAGCTTAGTCTGGACGTAAATGTGCATAGGATCATGACGGCATGGTAATGGATTTGAAAATGCCAGCAACTGCACAAGAACCTCATCCAGCAGACCCCTCTCATGTGAGGAGGAGTTAGCCATGCAGAAATTGATCCCTTTCCCTCTGGAGCTGGCATAATTCAGTGTATCCCAAAGGAGAATGTAGACTCTTATTTGGCTGTAATGCTGCTTGCACAGTAAGGGCAGGAGCTGAGCCCCTGTTCCTACAAATGCATTCCAAGTTCTGCTGACCAGTTTAATTCTTGAAGAAACAGGAGCAGCAACGCTGAACTGCTGCTCCTGAATAATAGCTAAGCATTTGTAAGGTTATTTTTGTACATTCATCTGTCAAAATTTAAATTAGTGTTATTAATAGAAGTATTGGTTGGAATGGCATAACTCAGTGGAAGTTTATTTTTTGAACAAGATTTTCAAAGATATTTCAGTTCATAAATCTGTCCAAATCCAAAATTACTTTTTCATGAGCAATATCCATGCTGTTTTTTAGACTATCACAGGAAAACACCTCGTCTGTTTCCCTCCCTCTCTTCCCTCTTTCCTTCCTTCTTTCCCTCCCTCCGGCTCTCCCTCCCTCCTTCTCTCCCTCCCTCTCTCCCTCGCTTTCATTCCTCTCTTCTTCTCCTCTTTCTCTCTGGCTCTCCCTCTGTTCATATACCTGTGCCATACAGAACAGGAGAAACACCATAAAACATTCTTCTGTATTCCTTTGTTCTCCATTCCAGGAACGTAAATACAACCAGGCTACTGACCAGTTGCCCTGGAGATAGCAATTGGATTGCGGTCTGGGTGTGCCACACACAAAATGTGCTGAAGTATACCAAAGAAATATGCAGAACCAGAATGCAAGTCACCCACCTGCTCTCTTCAGAGGATGAGGAAAGTAAGGGACAGTGGAGAGGATAAAGGATAGCAATAGAAAGTTGTTATGGTATAGACGTGAATCTCAGAAAACTGAAATCTTCGAGATTGGTGTCTACCCTGCAGGTAGCAGTGGATCATGCAACTAATTAATCCATTAATTAATTAACCTAAAATTATATTTTAAATATTAAAACCAAGATATCAGAACATCTTGGCTGTCTTGAACAAAATAATGGTAATTAAGTTACAACTCAGCAATATTCTTGATTTGATCAAGACATAATTCTACAAATTTTCCTGGAAAATGCATTCAAACCTCACCAGGCAAGGTCTTCAACAGAGGAAACCTTCTTACTTCAATCTATGTAATTTAATCTGGGAAAAAAACCCTCTGTGTGAAATCCTATTCTCACTATAGCCTGTATACTTACTAAATTTGTGTAGAAAACCACTACTTTAAGTTTTTTTAGTGTGATTGCACGGCCAAATAAAAGATCACCTGTTTTTACAGAAACAGATCACAGGGAACAAAACACTAGCAGCATATTCTCATTATGGATTTATAATTACTGACAGTTCTGGATGTTTTTCTGACTGTGTACTTGTAGCTACAACATCACTTTTATTTATGTAACAACATTTAACCTAACTAATACAAGACTGGATTTGGTGTTTTTTTTTTTTTTTCCTGGTTGGGTGTCTGGAGCAAAGAGAAGGCAGGGTACAGGATACCCTGTGTTCTGTGCAGGACACAGGAATAAGCTTTTACAGCACCTTTGGTGAGAAAACATGTTTCTGTTTGAATCTCTGCCAACACTAAATAAATAAATAATTTATCATTTTAAAGAAATAAAATACTAGGATGCAGAGTTATTTTAATGTGAGACTCTAGTAAAAATAAAACTTTATGGTTATGGATATCCAAGCAAATGTCTTTCTTTGATGATAAGGAAATGGTAGTTCATATTAATGGAATACCAATCTGGTGCTGAATACTCATCTAGTCATTCTCACCTCCTACCTTCTGTCATCCTCCTTTAATGGCACATTCAAGGAAAGGATTATATAAAAGAAGTTTATTATAAAATAGGATAGAATGAGTCACCAAGGGATACTTAAAATCACCCTGTCCAAGAGGGTGGTGATGTTGTCCTACTTAATTTGCTTGCTTATGAATTATATGTCTACTATGCTAAAAGGACAAGTATAATACATTTCCAGGTTTATGTTGGTGAGCCAGTCTGTATTTCCTCCACACCTAAATGCGCAGGTAACATTGGATACTTATTGTGCCTTAAACGATTATGACCTTAAAAATAATGGTTCTGAATCAACACTGCACTTTAGTAAATCTGAAATTTGTCAGTGGAAATGACTCACATACTTCAAATTAGGAACAGATCAAGCATTATCCTTAGATTGATATCTCTGTCAAGGGATAGCTCTCTCTGCTTCAACCAGAATTTGAAGAAATTAATTTTCCTTTTCTGTGTGTGGATTTTCTCTTTTATAAGTGAAAACTGTGTGCAAAAAAAATGAAAAGTAAATATGATGCTTCATTCTGTGTGCAAAATTAACTTCATACAAGTGAGGCGTAAGCAAGGAATGTCAGCCAGAAATCAAATGATGACATTAGTTTAAGAGATCAGGAATAAAAGGTGCAATGTGCTGCCTACAATCAAGGCAAATATTCTTCGTTGGAAAGGAGAATTCAAGCACAGTTGACATGCAATTAAAATTTCATAAGCACTAAAATACACTTGCAATAAGCCAGAGGAACAGAGGATTTGACTTTCTGTTACTCCACTAGCTCTCTAAGTTGTGACACTGTTCTTGTTAATCATTATTTTGTTTGAAAAAATTCACCCTGACATTATGAAGGCTTAGATGCTTATTTTAGAAGGGTTAAATTGTTATTCCATTGTGATTGATAGTTGGAAATAGACTAAAGTTAGATATACCTTGGTATGCTACCTTGTTAAAGGTATAGCTTATTATTCTTTATAGACCTGAATATTCTTTATAGGAATGCTTTTGCTATCCACTTCTGTGTCTAGTCAAGTAAGAAAACATTGTAAAGCAAGTTACACATATCATATTTTTATAACACATGCCTTTGCTGCAATGAACAGCTTACGCAGGTATTCAGAGTGGATGGAGAAAATTTAAGTATGGATGCATTTGGTTAACTAAAGGGGTTGTGTTACTTTGGAAGGATCCACATCTCAAATATGGCAGTTACCAAAACTTGTACAGAAAACATTCAGCCATAGAAAACTGATATAATGCAATGCCATTTATATAGGCTGGCATTTGTGAAAAAGAATATGCATCTACACAAATGGTAGTCATGCATATTTTAAACTGTGTTTCAATGTCTGTTATCATTCTAAGCTATTTTCTTTCTCTACAGCAGCTCTTAAAAATATCTTCTGTTCTCAGATCCCATGAAAGAAAACAAGCCTCAAGATATCAAAAGAAAACTCTGAATAGGTTTAGGGAGCGGGTCTTTTTCCTTTGGATAACTCGCAGATACAAGAATAAAGCTACTCCAGGCTAACATTCTTTGATCTGAATTTCAGGTTGAAAATCTAACAGAATCAGAAACAATTTTATGTTTTCTTTTCTTCTTTGTTTTATTTTGATCAAATACAATATCAGAACCCAAACGTGCACATTTTGTGAAAGAAGACCACTGTTAAATCCATAGAAGGATTTATGCCCCCTCATCTTGCCTAGCTTCCCCAATATTTAGATGATCAAACCCCACAATCAAGTGCCATCTGGTGTTTTAGGAAATTACAGTATGTAAGCAATTGACTTTTCACTCATAAAGGTTACTTAGGCACCTCAAGATTTTTACTTTGGCATGGTTACAACTTCCTATGGTCTGAACATTTAGCACGTTTTCCTTAAGATCTACAAGCTAGGTATTTCTCAAATCACCTCCAATCTCAGTCTGGCAGGCATTTTTACCATATGAATCATAAAATTAAGCTTGATAGTTAAAAAAAGAAGAAGAAAAAAACAACAACCAAGGAAAAAAATAAACCCCACAACCACACTGCCAGATAAAATGGTAGGTATTCTTCTTAGTAAGGATTTTAGTAGCCCAGATCGGATGTGGGAGATAAGGTTACATTCTCTCCTGTGATGAAGGGAATTTGAACTCTTATTGTCTAATAGACAAATGCTTTGCATTGTATTTTCTGTGATGGGACTCAGTTTTTTGCACTGTAGTTGTTCCATTTTACATAACAAAAACATTGTTTGGCAGGAACAGAAGAAGAAGTTCCCCATAAAAATGATCAGGTTTCATCCATCTCTGGTTTAACTGATGAAAAATGCTGATGGAAGTACTTTGATACAGGAGGAAGCATCAAATGATTAATAGGTCTTAATGGCACTCCTAAATAGTCCAGAACAGCACTATTTAATTTCAAGAAAGAAAGGCCTTGCAGACTGGGAGTCAAAGAGTTTGCAAAGTACTGGTCAAAGATGGTTTCAATGCAAGGAATCTAAATGAGGTAAACAGTAGTCTTTTTGGGGAACTCAGTATTTCAATAACGAAACATATCATCACAGTAAACTCAGGCATTTCAGTGAATGTTGTTTAAGGCAGATGTCTAAATGGCAAAAAATCCTCATTGACCAGAATAACACTCCTAAGTTCTATAGAGAAAAAAGCATCTTTCTACTGGCCTCTTCATGCTATGTAGGCTATTTTAGCAGCATAGTATGTCTTTGGGAGAAACCAGGATATAAATTCTACTCTTTCATGCATTGGATAGCTTGCTTTGATGACTAAAATTGTGATTTGGGAATCTGTTAGATGGAAAGATACCTACAAGTTGGTATTACAATATTCAATATTCACTGAAGTGCTTACAGTGGTCTACTGTTTACTCACAAAGACTAGATAAAAGATGAAAACATATTTTTAAAAAAAGGCATTAGAAGTATTATATGTTAAAGAAAAATACCAAAACTGTTCTAGATTATAAACTCTTAGAGAAGTAAAATAATGTTATACAGAATTTAGATTATAGTTTCTTTGTCTACAAAAATATTTATGAAACAGAATATTCACAAAGGCAATCATTCTCATAATTCACAAGTGTGCTTAAGTTATTCCTTCTGCATTATTATTCTCTCAGTAAAAGCCAAAGTTGGACTAAGACCAATTTTGCAACTGTTTTTTATAGCTCACTATTTATAAACTAAGACTTTCCAAATTTAAAGTAGGCAGACCAATACTGAGATATGAGGCACTATGGTAACAGTGTTTGTCGAATTCTAAACTTGGGTGGCTCACAGTAATCAACCAGATCATGTAGGCTGCAATGAGATAGAATCATACTGGGAGACTAATTAAAACAGGAGAGTGTAAAATATACATAGAAAAAATTTAAATTAACTTTCTGTCATGAATTAAAGTTCAAATCAACTCTGCTAGAACACTTACTTTAGCAAAATGTGGTATGAGGAATATTTATACACAGAAAAATCAAAGAGGTTCTGGAAATTGTGCATTACTTTGGGTAATTCTAGAAACACTTGTGGTATGTGTAAGGACCCTAAGACTGTCATTAAAGATAAATTATAGATAAATACTGAGAGAAAAAAAAAAACAATAGGGAGGAAAGAAGGGAATAGGATTAGCCTGAACTCTCCTGCAAAATTCCTATACATTCCTCTCTAGCAGACATATCTGTAAAATGAGCACGTATAGCAGAAAAGTAATTTGAAACAAGGAATTAGAGTGGTATCAGGTTCAAATTCATCTTAGTCCTGAAATTCACAAGGACTAGAATTTGGAAATGTAACAGATTTTTGTACATGTTCAGGATAAAGAGATGGGAGACTTGATCTATGGACTTCATCTGTCCTCTCTGTTTTGAATACCTGAGATGACAAGTATATCTAAGAATAGGAGATTAAAAAAGGCAAAAATAAGGAATATACTAATCATTTTTAGTATTGGACAATGTACTGTAGTCATAGGTACAAAATACTGACTTATTTAGGGTATTTTTACAGTTCAGTATAAAACAAAAAACCCCACGCCAAAACCCAAGCATACATATCACCTGTACCTCTGAAAGAAGGCCATGATTCTTTATAAACTTTTATTATACCATTTTCACTTCAGAATAACTTGAATTATTCTGTCTTGAAGATCTTTCTTAGAAACAAACAAAAAAACAAGCAAACAATTCCCACTAAAAATAGACATAAGTTGCCAAGATCCATTTTATGATGATGGTTTAAAAAAAAAAAAACACACTAAAAACTCAAACAAACCCACAATGTTTCCATAGCTTATCTCAGTGAATGTATCACAAACATGCAAAAGCATTTTTATAAGAAAGCCTTTGAAGTTTATGTTTTCATTATCTCTCTTCTGGAGAATTATAGATGTGTCATCAGTATAGCAACTGCTTTCAGAATGATAATGTGAATGTGATAGGCTGAATTGCTGTTCTGTTCTTCTGTATCAGCTTCGTTAAAAGAAATGCTACTACCATTTTGATGGTCTTGAAAGCTGCTAATAAACCATCCTATAACATAATCTCATGAATTAGGATATGTTCTTTGGAAACTGCATTTGGGCAGAGTTAATATGGATAATTATAGTCTATTTTCAATTATTAGCATATGAAACAGCCATCTTTCTGTTTTAATTAAATTTTGTGTGTGTCAGCTGACACTGAGGTAATAGACACAAACATATTTTGTTGAGATTTTTGTTTAAATTATTTTGTGTTGTCTCAAAGCTGGAGGTCAGCACTGGAGTACAACAGTAATGCCACTGACTGTGCCAAAGTCCCTGGAAAGGAAGAAATCATTGTCGTTACCATCCCATCTTTTTTTTTTTTCTAATAGCTACAAAGTTATAACAGTTGTTTTAAACTCAAAAGCTCATCTATATATGCAGAGGGTTACCTAGTACCGCAGAAAAATGAAATAAATCAAAAGAGTACAAAACCAAACTTGGATCACGGAGAATGAAACATTGCTAGATCTTTTTTTCCTTATTATCCTTATACAAATGAAGCATCCTAGGGAAATCTGGTGGACTGTAGCTGGGAAAACAAGGGCTTGCTCTGGAATCCACTCATCTAATTACTCATAAGAGAAAAATAACAACAAACATTGACATAGATACAAGATATTCATATTTTTGTATGTAGTAGAATTGAATCATGTTGAAGAAAGGACTAAAGCAAGAGATATGGTGTGGGTAACACCTGAAAATCCAATCGTACAGATTTTAGTCAAAGGGACTGAAGAGAAAAAGTAGTTAAATTTAAGCCTGGGTCAGTGTTTGCAGGAGTAGGTTTTGAAGAAAGTCACATACTCATTATGAATCTGGGGAGATCTATGGATTAAATTATTCAAATGAGGGCTGTTGTTATGGGGAGAAAAGCCAGCCAAAAGAATGGGAGAGTGTGAAGATAAGTTCGGGAGAATCGCCTGATCTTCACAGCTTTAAGTTTTTAAGTCTTATCTTTAAAGGTGCTGGTGTTGGGAATATTACTAGAAAGATACAACTCACGCTATATTTGAATAGGGAAAAAATTACAGACTTAGAACAGACAGATCTTTAGACACCTGCTTATTTCTTCAGAAAGCTTTCTCTGCCTTAGCATGCACCACAAACATACGTGTGCAGAGGGTGTACCGAGCACTTAGTGCATTGTAAGTTAATATACTTCTTGTGCTCTTAGAGTCTCTTGTAGACAAATCCTAATGCAGAGGACATTCGTTTTTCCCCATACTGTCTTGACTTTATTCATTTAGCCTCTTTATTAAGACTCCTTGCAGGATTTCCCCGTTTCAACAATTTGCGTTTAAAACTACAGAGGTAAAATAAGAACAACCAATGGAAAGCTTACTTTGTTAAAGATATCAATAACTGTAACGTCAACAAACACAGTCCAGGGTTCCTGATATTAGATATGTCAAGTTCAATAAATTTCACCTATTTGCATAGGCCCTGAAGTTACTATCTGTATTCAATTGCTGCCATAGAATGTTGTCACTATAGGTTGAATCTCTCTAACCAGAAATGTTCAATACACCCTTCACCTAGAGATCTGAGGAAGTCAGAGAATACATTACCAGCAGAACTGAACACGTTGGTTTAAGATGTCATTTACAATAATCAATGAAACGATTGTTTTGCTTGCTGTGTTCAGGAGTATGTTATGTTGCACTGTCCTTCTGGATAATGGATGTTCTTTCATAAGTATACAGAAGGACACTTAACCTCTGACTCTCTTATTATTAGGTTTACAGTGGAAGAATGAAAAGAGTTTTAGTAGTTACGGATGGCTTGTAAAATTTGTAAGTGGAACTACTTAGAGGGCTGATGCAAGCCTGAGAAATTCACTGTCAAATCTTATTTTTGCTGTGGAAAAAATTTGATTACCAAATCTATTTGGAGAGATGCACTGAAGAAATTGGGTTACAGGACTTTAGCAAAATGGAACAGATGTATTCATTGCCCAACAGTGCCTTGCAGGAGGTAAGGGCAGCCTTTCATGTGACTTTAGAAGTCTATTGATGGAGCTGGAGAACTAGCACTTATTTGCATTTTTTAAAATTCCTCAGAGTATTGCAGAGGCCAGAAGGTTATCTATATGTATTTTCTTGACAAGAATTGGTTATTTTCCTTCTTAAAATAATCCTTGGGTGCATCACAGTAAAGGGACAAGGTGATTGACCAGTCTTACATCCAAGTACTGTGCAGAGTTTGTTACATAAGCACAAACGTGTAGCTATGAAAGTGGCTCTTTACTTTTATACTGTTCAGGATATATACATTCTCTCTGTCATTGGAAAAAGTCTGAAAGATACAGCATAATCAGCGTGCACTTTTAACCTTCAGAACAGAGCTACTTAGGTGATTTCTAGATGGAACAAGAGCAGTATAACTGGATCCGTTTTTCACATAAATCACCTCTGAACAGGAAATGTAGCTCTCATTGATAATATATGTAAGGCTTATTATTGAACAATGTTGATTAAAGAAATGAACTATTCCCAAGTATGTGTAAGGAGACATGTAGTAAGGCATCAATTTAGGAATAATTCTATTTGCCTCCAAAGTTCCTTGTTCAGTGTTAGAAGGAAATTACTACGACCCTTCATAAGTATCTTCATGATAGTTATCATACTAAAAGGCAAACTGTACCAAAAGCATTGTGCTGAATGTACTTTGTATGTCCAGGGCATGATGTAAATTTGTAAACACACACACACACACATATATATGTGAGTATATACAAAAATGTATACGTGGTTTATAATAAATATGATAACCTGAAAAAAAAACAAAAAAGCTTTTTTTGAATAGCAAATTGTATCTTTAACTAAATGGAACAGGAGGGAAGCATAATCAGAAAGGTAATACGTATTTTGTTACACTTATCTTTGTGGCCATTTGCTGGACTTGCTCCACTACGTCCCTGTCTGTCTTGTGCAGAGGAGCCAGCACTGGAAGCAGATGTGGCTCACCAGAGCTGACTGGAGAGGAAGGATCATCTCTCTCAACCTGCCAGTAACGCTCGGACTAATGCAGCACAGGATGCTGTCGGCCTTCTTTGCTGCAAGGGCACAGTACTGACGCATGGTCAACATGACGTCCACCAGTCCCCAGGTCCTTCTCTGCAATGCTGCTCTTCAGCCAGCGTGTAGTGG
This sequence comes from Cariama cristata, assembly GCF_000690535.1. Taxonomy (NCBI): domain Eukaryota; kingdom Metazoa; phylum Chordata; class Aves; order Cariamiformes; family Cariamidae; genus Cariama; species Cariama cristata. The sequence continues at coordinate 7,398 of NW_009634261.1, read as the reverse complement.
TGCCAGAGTTTATTCCTTCCCAGGTGCAGGACTTGGTATTTGCCTTTGTTGAACTTCATGAGGTTCTTCGTGGCCCATTTTTCCAGCCTATCAAGATTCTTGTGAATGGCAACACAATCGTCTGGTGCATCAACTAATCCTAATTTTGTATCATCTGCAAACTCACTGAGGGTGCACTCTGTCCAATATATATGTACAAAAGAGTTTGGTTGAAAATTTATCAGTATCATTGCAAAGTCATAGATACTTCTACTGCCTTTGAAATTTTATTTTTCTCTTAATATTAGTTGCCTGAAATTTATTCATCAAATTTTAAAGGTAGAAACTGCTAAAGCTATGTTTTTATTATTTATCATACAAACCTTCATTTTGCATTCACTTTGAGTAGTATCATGTATTAAAACAGCTCCATTAATTTAGTTACGTTACTTGGTGAATAAAAGAATTAGGTCTTATTCATGATGTGCAGACGTTTCAGAATCTGGCTGTATATTATTCAGTCTCAAAGTACTTACTTTTGTACTCTGGATGTACAATTTGTTTTCCCCTCTCTTGTGTGGTCTATTATTTGACAAACAATAATGTGTTTTAGTCTAAACTGAAATTGATACTACATACTACAAGAAGTGAAACGATTTTGTGAAAGTTCCACTTAAAAAGAAGATAAAAGATCCTCCACAGAGATACAATAGTTCTTCTGAACAGGAAGTATCACAGGTATTTTTATGCTAGTGAATTAATGAGCATCAGAGAACGTTTCCAGGAACTAGAACCTCTTAACAGCCTATTACTCCTGAAAATTTTAAGAATGATGCCTGAAGTAATTTACTGCAGAGACAACTATAACTCCCCCAAACAATTCAAGCAGCACAGCCCAGGACTGATTCTCAACAAGCAGTTTGGAGTTGCACACCCTGTTTTGGAGAAGAAGGAACTGAATAATATAAACTTGAGACATTTCTTGACACTTAAAAACAATGCCAGGGAACAGCCCTGGGCACGTTCAATTTTGTAGAATAAATGAAACAACCAGGAATCCCACTATGGTGAATCCCAAAGTAGGCGCAAGTTCCAGTGTCAGCATTGTCCAAGTCAGAGCAGCTCTTTTTAAGACTGTGGATAACCCTGCTGTTTGTTTGGACAGCTCAAGTCTAAACATCTTTGTATGCAAAACCTGGAGTTATATGTTTAAATGGGCTTTGCGTCTGTAGAGATTTGAGAACTAGGCACTGCATTAAGCAGTAATTCTGTAGTATTTAATATGAAGCAACTAACGCAATCAGACAAATAAATAAATGTATTTATGGTTTTGTTGCTGTCTGAAACTACAATTTTTACTTTTGATTTTTAAGATTTTTTTCCCTTTGCCCATCCTCTGTTGTTCATTCTTGTCACGCAAGCTGTTAATCTCCTCTCCTTCAAAACGCCTTTGCACTTAACAAAAAATCCAATACTTGTAATAGAAATGATCTGATAGGAATACAAACTCCAGCTCAGGAACTCCTATTCCAATTTTGAATTGTGGCAAAAATAAGGACTCCCCAGCCCCCCCTTCATTTTACTCATTTTTTTTTTTTTTTTTTTTTTTTTTTTTCCCCTGGGTTTGAGCCCTGTGGATTGATCCACACACAAGCTGGAAGTCTTTCTTACGCACATAAATTTATGCATAAACTTTCCTTTAGGCATAGGTACACACATAACACACACACAGTATTGCAGAGAAGAATTAGAGATATAGGAATTCTTCCATTAGAAAGCATTTCAGTCATTGTCGAAGATGATGAGAAGAGAAGCTACGTTCTGTAAAACCCCTAAAACGCTGGGCAGGTTATTACTAAAGAAAACATGTGCTTGATTTTCCATGGATAGTTTAAGAGAATGATAGTAATACAAGTATGACAAAAACATAAGGTGATACACAGACTTCACCTTTAACTGTGCAAACAATTCTAAGATAAATATTAGAATTATTCATCCTAAATATATTGACTGAGTATAATTTTCTTCCAGGGCTCTGATTCACCTAGAGTTGTGATTTAAAATGTAATGGCTGAAGATGCTTTTCCTTTAACCCGTGCATGCTGCTCCACTGATGGCTGTGACTTTTCACAGGATGACATCCCTAAAGAGTACTTGCGGAAGATCCTAACCATCATTTTTTTGCCTGTGGTATTAAACTAAGCTGAAAATCGAGCTTGTTTTGCCTTCATGTCCTGAAATGAATATTACAGTGACTCAGGAATTATTTAATGACGTTTCGATTCTTTCTGCCTCAAGGGCACCGGCTCCCATTGGAGGAACAGGGTGTATGGCTCAAGGTAGAAGCTCCTTCAGCTGTGTGATTTCAGTCTGTCGTCATACACGAGACAGGGTCCAAACAAATATTTTATTTACCTGTGCCACATATTTTACAGCTATTGGAAAGCCTCTGTTGTACTCATCAATGGTGCTAAAAAGTATTCGAATCCCCTACTGTGACTTTCATATTAAGGCAAATTGAGAAAAATAAGTTAAGGCATTACTGTTGCAAATACAACTGTTTGGAACCTTTGATGATCAGTTGTTTGACTAAAGAAATCTGCATGAAGTTATCTTTGTGGGAAAGAAAAAAAGGAAAGGGAGGGAAGTGAAGTTACAGCAAACCAATTGTCAGGGAATGGCAAGGGCTGCAGGGGCCGGTTGCTGCGGGCCAGGGAGCAGGAGTAGCGGGTGGCTCCGGTGTCGACCGGGCAGCACCTGCACCCAGGGCATCATCTGTGAGCATCGGGGAGCAGCTGGGTCCATGCTCAATCCGGAGGATCCAAGCAGCATCCCAGGGACAGGGCTGGAGATTGTCCCGGCTGCGGCCTCGCTGGGGCAGGGGCTCATGGCCCTGGGGGGCTGACCTGGGGTCCTGGGCTGTGGGCTGGCAGGGGGAGCCCCCCAGGGGAAGATCCAGGGAGGAGCTGGGCTGGGACCAGCCCAACTAGACCTCCAGGGCCTAAAACTCAGCTGGTTTTCTTTTGTATGTGAGAGACAGCTAAGCACTCTTCATAATTTCTTGACTAGGGCATTTTTGATAGTCACAGTAATGTGTTGAGGCATCTTTTCTTTCCTTTGAAAGAAAATGAGGGTGAACAGGGGAGGGAACTGGTTTAGGGTGCATGTTTGCATCATCTCTCTTCTCATATCATTGCAAAAGTTTTCAGCCAGTCGTATCTATCACTTTGAATGAGGATGACCAAAGACTTAAAATTGATGTCCCCCTTTTCCAGACAAGTGCTCTCAAATCTGCTTTCTGCGTACCTTGTCAACACAAAGGAAGAAAGAGCCAAGAAGTCCTCACACTTTTGTTTTCACAAGTGGGGGATCATGCCAATTCAGTGGTTTCATTCCAAGAGAAACAAGGGAAAAGGAAATGTGGAAAGCTTAGGTGGAAAGCTGCAAAATGGGTGTCTTGTGATTTGTGTATCAATGACTAGAAACTGAGCAGAGCAGATGACAGAATTGTCATTTGTTAAATGCTCAGGTGGAGGAGAGAGTGTTGCTTCTGTGCATGCAAAGGCACCTTTATTCTGCTACAGAAAAGAGGAGAAAAATACCTGCTGTATGAATGAGTATTATTGAGGAAAATTGTTAGCTGAGGAGGGGATTTGAGGATGCAAATTATGGCAGACAACAGAGGGCCAGAATATTCACAGTTTGAGGCTTCTTAAATTTGACTAAGCAGCACAGCTTCTGCTGAAAGCTCATTTTTCAGAGTATGCCTGAGGTTATACTGAATGAGCAGAAAACCTGCATATCGTGCATGAAACAGGAAAGCCCAAGGATGCCAGAGGAAACTGGGATTCACAAACCAGGCTGTCTTGTGAGAAGGCTTTACCCCAGTACTGCGGCACCTCCTTCAAATGCTTTCGGCAGAGCACAGGAGCAAACAAGGTAACAGCAAGAAATGAAACATGGCAAGGAAACCTTCTCTTCACCTTTGCTTTCCTTGCTCAGAAGTACTTTTTTTAACTTGCAAAATGATTCAATGAGCAACTCAAGAAGATAGGTATGAGTTTTCCAATATTGCTTAAAAAAAGCAGTGACAAAGAAGGTAGGAAATGTATATTAAATCGGGGAAAGATAAAAGAACAGAAAAGAAAAATTAGTGAATGCTCTAACAATTTGTTTCAATTACACTTATATTTATCCTGGTTTTCAAACTTATATTTGACTATGAAGTTGGAATTATTCAATACTGACAGATAACATTGAGAGAAATCCTAGCAACTTTTATAGAGGAGTTTGACTTTGTGATAAATCATGATATTCTGACTTTTGATCCAAACTGGAATAAAAATATATTTTGAAATGAAAATATTTATTCTAGGAAAAAAAATAATAATAGAACATCCCAAACTTTTCTATATTTCATTCTGAAAATTTTTAAGATGTTTGTGGAACTTTGGAGTAGCTGGGTAGGGCTAAGAATAATGCATATCAGAGTAGGAAAATGACAGATAGAAAGTAAGAACCGTCTTACATGCTTTTAGACAAACTGAATTCAAACATTTTTCAGACCTCCACCCAGGAAGCCTTCTTATTATAGGTAAATAGTTACATAAAGCCTAAGTCAATCATCGTACCTTAACATGAGAAAAAGCATGAACTTTGCCCATAAAACATGCAAACACTCTTCTGGAAGATGAAGTATCAGAGCTAGTGAGAAAAAGAGTGATACTGTTTAGGGAAAAACAAATAGATTCAAGATTGTGTAAATTAAACTTTTCTGTGTGTAAAATTTGAAAGATTGGGAGCTGACATTTCTGTACTAGCAGAAAGTATATTTATGGATTTATTTATTATTATTGTTTTATTTCATTATAGTTATAGTCACTTTAGTTATAGTCACATTATAGTTATAATGCACTTTATCAGCAGTAACTTAAATAACTCGTTCACAACATTTTCACAGAATAGGAAAAAATACTATCCTTTTTTTTTTCAGAGGGTTTAATTGACTCAAGTGATTTGTCCAAAACACCTGCAGATTCACTGTCAAAAAAGGGTTTAGACGTTTAGGAATTAATGGTTTTCAGTGCATTTCGATGAAGCTGTTTTATTCCCTTCTTTATAAGTTTTCATTTAGAGTCTTAGCTTTTCTACTCGCCGAAGAACATTAATTTTCGCTACTAATTTTAAAATCAGCTTGTATGATCACTTGAGGTCTAGCTGTGTATTCTTTCCTTCCTTGCTGCAGGCAAGTTCAACCACTTAGGTAAATGAACACTGAAGAATAATTGCATTTGGTGAAACTATACTGGGCCCAATGGGTGCAGTAAGCTAATTTCAGCTCAGTAGTTCCTCTCTGAACTCCGTTTTGGATCAACATCAAGCAAAAATTAAAGAAAATACTGAAAGATCTGGCTTTTTTACAGAGTCTTTTTTCAGAAAATGTCACCAGTATTTCCACTTTGTGTACAACTTTTTCACAGAAGCATAACTGTTAATAAATTTAAGTCTATGACGCTTTTTATTCAATATAGTGTGCAACTACATTGTCCTTAAATAATTAGTATTCCTTCGGGCTGAGGCATTTGCAATTCATCAAAAAGAAAAAGTATTTATTGAATATCCATTAGATTGACTGATATATAAATTCCTTTAATTGACTCATCTACATGTCTCTGAGGCATGGTTTCTTTCCTGTGATACGTTCATCACCATTGTGACAACGTTAACAGTGTATTTTCTAGCCAAAATGATATTTTTCTTTAGACTTTAGGGTATATCAAGGTCCCATCATATGAATGAAAAGCTAGTCAATCAAGAGTTGATGAATTAAGAAGAGTGAATAATTTTGAATGCTTGGTAAGGTTAAGTCTTCAGGGTTAAAAGATTAATTAAGGCTGAAATTAATCACAAGCAATCGGTTTGTTTTATTTTTTATTATGCAGTGAATGACTATGTAAGAGTAACCATGACTATCTAAAGTAGATGTCAAGGTCTTTCCATATTATTAGGACTTTATCAAGGGAAATATTTCAAAATAAATCTAGGGTAAGAAGGGCTGACAGTTCCATGTAGTCAGAATCATAGAAACGTAGAATCCTTATGGCTGGAAGAGACCTCAAAGATCATCAAGTTGAACCACAGTTACAGCATAAAATTGAGCAGGTGCTGTCTATACCAACCTTGCTTCAGGGAGATAAATCAAAGAAAGTACCTGACTCAGATCAGTCACTTTCTAGTTACCCTCTGGAAAATTTGGAGCAAGTATGTTCAACTTCCTACTGACGCAAGGTCAGGATGGCTTCCTTTCTGTGTAATGCTGCACCCAATGTGGGTTTTCAACAACTTTCAAGATACTAAAGATGATAAAAAATAATAACTATCTCCAGTAATTCTGGTCTATAAACCCTTCGAGAAGTGCTAATAAAATATGTGGGTAATTCGAGTTTCTCCTATAGGTAAACATGGATTTTTCTGCTTTAATGTACTAATTAAAGACTTATTTTGAGCAAAATAAAATCTATATTATTTGTAACTCTTTTGTTTCCTTTATCATCTCTAGAGAATGTTTAGTTCCAGAGCTGGCTGACTTAGGTCAGTCATTTAAACTTTTAGTCACTTTACACTGGCTAAGAATTTTGACAATTTCATATGCGTGTTATTGTTTATAATTCTTACATACACAATGCATATTATATAATACCTCTATATTAATATAAAATATTTTTACATATTCTACGTATTTTGTATTTCAGACACACACTATAAGTATGTGTACGCGTATGTGCAGTGCATAGTGTAAGAAACCTGAACTGAAATATCATTTGAAACTATTCATTCCTTTAAATAGAAGTCTTATTCCCAAGCAGAATATTAGATAGTGAATCACCTGCTCTTCTACTTATGGAAGTGTTATAGTCTTAATTTTTCACCTGATACATGGCATAATCTTAGGCTCAAAATAAAATGCATGTTTTATCTATGTTTAAGAAAATGAGCTGCTGATCTCTGCCAATTCATTTTGTCTAAAAAAACACAAGCAAAAAGCTCATTAACATCTTTGCTTCCGCTACCTCTTAGAAGGGAATTGTTCATTACAATGCAAATGGAAACACACTTTGGCAAAGCTTGTTGCAACTCTTACAGATCTATGCAATAAATAACTAAAGAGGGAATGTTATAGCTCTTCATAGCGTATTAAAGTTGTCTTCTGTCATGTTTCCGGGTATGCAAGAAAATTCTGTGACAGAACTGGATATAATAATCTTCTTCTATATTTGAATCTGTCTGCAGCAGTCCTTTCAGGTTTCAGAACCAGTTTAAGACTGAAAAAAAGAATGAATCTCAAAAAACATAAGAATACCATCAGATGGAGACATTATTATTTTTAATACAAATAGTATCACTAATATTATTATTAAT
>NW_009634260.1:9599-25534 GCF_000690535.1 Cariama cristata | reverse complement strand
GGGCCGGCGGACATCCCTGCCGCAGCCGGGTGAAGCGGGGGCCTTGCTATTTTTAGCCCTCGAGAATGAAGGCCACACCTCGCCCCGCAATCCCTCTGCTCCTCTCGCAGTTTCAGGTGAGGGCCACGTCACCCTGGGCTTTTTATGGCGTTACTAACAGTGATCTGTGACTGCCGCGTCCTGCAAAATCGTTTTGTGATGTTTCCCAGCTCCTGCTTAGGCAGGTATCGACCACGTCTCTCCTGGGAGGACGTCCTCTTGCTCCTTTCCCCGGTTTTTACCTGTCTCCGCGTCCACACCGCACTGAAGTACACCCTTGACCTTGACCTTGCTGAGATTTAAAGGCAGTTGTGTCACACGGGGGCTGAGCAGTTTCCCAGGGATGGATTTAAATCCATCGGGATGGGCAGAGTATCAGCATCCTGAACGCTGCATCATCCTGCATACAGACGTGATGTCATCCCGACATCCCACGGCTGGGCTGTCATGAACGGCTGCGCCTCCATCACCGCCTCTTGGCATTTCCCGTAAGGGATGGGGATGACACAGCCACCGCCGTTGTTTGACACAGGTGGTGTTTGCAGTCACATCCCACCTAGGGATGACACAGCTCGGGTTGGAAATGCGGTCCCTTCCCAGCCGCATGCCCCCGCCTCGCTCGTATTGGCAGCAATCGAAATACAAAGTGAATTCTTCATCCCCAAAGGGTAAATATGCTACAAATGTGCTTATTGCTTAGTACACTCACAGATTAAATTGGGTTGGAAGCGAGCTGTGGTGGTCACCCGCTGCCAACCCCGCTCGAAGCAGGACCCCCGTCGGGCTCGGACCCCTTCGGCCGGGCTGCTCGGGGTGATGCTGGTGCTCAAATAAGCACTAAAGTATAATAAATGTGGCCAACTGCCTTTGCATCCTGCAGAAAACCTGGATCCCGGTACTCATCTCTAAGTACCATACATTTCGTTCAGTTCTCTCTTACGGCGTTTCGTCATAAACGAGAACAAAACCCCCAATTTAGTCGCTGAGCGGAAGAACTCTCCCAAACTCGGCTTCTGCTGTGGAAGAAAGCCATTGACACGCCGTTCAAAAGTAATTATTTTTATTTCAACTCTATAAAGTATACAACAGGCACTCGGCAATTACAGCTGCAGGGAAAATACAGAGCAAAACAAAAGCGGTTAAAGTTTATGAAAAAAAGTTCTTAAATCTACATCAAAAGAGTGCAACCGGCCGACGACCGGTGGATGACCGACATTCGTCCGACAAACAAAACCTCTTTCATGTAAGAAGAAAACCGGAGAAAACAAGAATATAAAACAAAGGGCTAGTGTAAAAACAGCGTAAACCGGGACTTGGGACGATAGGCAACTCCAAATGAAAATTTCCCCTTTTGCCGGTAAAGCCCTAAAACCGCCGAGGTCTCGGCGTTCCGGCTGGTTTACGCGGCCGGGGAGCTGCGGAGGATGAGGAGCTTCCACCTTTCCCGCTCAGCTCCGCGGGAGCGCCGAGGGCTCGCCTCCGCCCTGGGTTGCATACAGAAGGAGCGGAGAGAAAAGCGCGGATCCTGTTTTGTTGAGTGGTGCAAACGAGCTACGCTTTTGCGTCGGGGTTTCAGGTCCAAAAACGTAGGTCGGGTTGCACATCGAGTCGCTCGTCTTATTTTTTTTTTTTTTCTTTTTTTCCCCGGGTGGGAGATTTCTGAAGGGGTTTGTGTAAGACGGGAGGCTGGCGCTGGACGGCACGATGGGTTGAATCTGCACAGCTTAGCAAAACAGGAATACCTGTCTACGGACTGATAGGATGTCATATATTAATTTGACCCGCACATAACATTTATACATTTCACAGAAATGACTCTGTATCTCATCAACAGATACACAGCTCTGGTACATTGAACAGAAATAAGAGAACGACTTCATCATTTCTGTAATTCATCAATATTATATAATAAAGGCTTAGAAATCGGTAGCAGAAAGAACTGTAAAACGCAGCAAGCTAAGAAAGGACGACATTTTGAGGTGTGTTTGTCTTTGTCATGCAGCATAACACCAAATTTGTAATTTTTTTTCTTTTTGTTTTTAATAGGATGCCATGGATTTAAGGCACTTGCAACAATGCCAGATAGCTAGTCGTGTTCTAAAACTATGGGACAGATGAGTTAACAGTACAGTTGACATAAAGTTTAATAATACTGACAATTATGACATTAATTCAAGTCCACCTTGACCTAAAAACATTACATTACAAATAAGAAAATGAAGTAATAATGCCATGGAACACTGAAAGGAAAAGATATGTGTGTACCACAAAATATCAACACGAAAATACCTATTTACATAAATACTCGCTTGTGGTCCTGGTGTTAAATAAGAGTTTGCTATGGATAATGCAGCACTGTGAGAAGCTACGGATCGTCCGGGTTTTAACGACACCAATCTTAACACGCTCGTTTTAAATACGGGGGCCGGTTTCCCCTTACGTAAATACGCCGTCGTCCCATACATTACAGAAGGAGACAAAGAAGAAAGGACAGTAAGTGGAAACACAGAGGCAATCCGTTGTTGTGAATATATATATATATATATAATGCAACTCAAATATATTACTTATAAATGAAGGCATTTATCATACACATATGCTAAGTATGTTGTTTAAAGTATGCTTAGGAAAGGTGATGAAAGTCGAGTGAGGTGCTGGACTTCAAAACAAACTTCTATTCGGTACAGTGCACGCTGCAGGTATTAATCACCGTGCTCGGCACAAGGAAAAAGGGACAGGAAAAAGAAAAAAAAACTCACCAGCCCATTTTAAAACCATCTTCCCCTAACGGTTTCAAGTTGCTCCCCCCCCACCAACCCCCCCAAATCATTGTGATGCTTTTTCCTCCCGACAACCCCGTGACTGACAACTGCACCTCGGCTAGCGAGCATCGCCGTTTTGGGGGACAAACTCCTCTCTCCGTTCTTCTCTAGAAAGTTTCCAAACGCAACGAGTTTTCTCCTCCGTCGCCGCCGCATCGTCGAGTGAAAAAGCAGGGGGATGCGAGTGCAGAATTCGGCTGGCGGGCAGCAGCCTGTTTGCTAAGATGCCCGGTGATTATTTTAGCCCCAGGACTCAGCACTGGCTTTCGGTGTCTTCCAGCCCTCAGATAAAGACTGAAAAGGGAGCGTGCATTTGCCCTATACGAGTAATTCCCAGGAGACGTCGTTCCTGCCTTTTCCCTACGGTTTCGAAGGCAAACACAGTTTTAACGATTAATGAGGAGCGTAAATAACCTGCAATTACGGTGCCGACGGTGTTGCCTCACCCTTCGGAAAGTTAGGAAGGAAATTCAGCGACACAGACTGGTTTCAAAGGCGTCGCGATGACCAAGCTCTTTAGTTTGCTGGCAACCAGCAGACATTGTCAACGCCGTTAAACAAGGGGAAAAAACACTTTTTTAATATGCTCTATTAAGTCACTCTCATTAGGAACGTAGGAAAGAGCTGGGATTTAGCATTGGGGAGATAATTTTTTACCATGGAAACACGCATTTTCCATGTACTACAAAGGCCAAAGTCCTACGGATGACTTTTTAGCAAAAGTTGATCTTTTGACTTTCAGCGGATGCAACAGCTCTTGGCAGCTCTGAGACAAAATGGGGCAGAATCACCTAATTTTTGGGGGCAGGGTCTGTTCTAAAGACTGAAAGCCGATGTTCCTTGTTGGTACGATGGGATAAACTTTTAGACCCATGTATACGCAACGAACGGGCATCCACCACAGGATTCCTCTGTTACGTCCTATAAATCAGAAGAGACTGTACTTAAGTAAAGGAAAAGCAGTGGAAGGGAGGGAAAAGCGTACCCACGATCCTATTGTTTTCCCCAGCTCTTTTTTCCGACTCGGCTCTAGCCAGCCTCGTGCCTTAAACACGGTCACCAGGGACCTGGGACACTGGAGACACAAACACACCCAGTATCGGTTTTCCATTCCATTCCACTGACTGGAGTTCCTTCATCTGGTGAGGCATTAGGTTTCCATTTTTAGGGGCAATATTACAAACAGAGCCAGCAAACTGGCCCAGTACCACCTTCTATTTATTAATCAGCTTTCTGCTAAACACGGAAGAGATGCAGACATGGAGACGTAACGTCATCTAAGAGCGTGATGGAGAACGATGCCTCTTGCTACATATCTCTGAAATGGTGGTTGACTGAACAGGTGTATTCACAGATGAGGGATGTACGTAGCACCTATAAAGTACATCATGGGTCTTATGTTTTCCCTTTGGGTTCCAAAAAGGTAAATGTTAAGCTTAGTTTTATGCCTAATAGCTAATCGATAAGACCAGTGGGCTGCCGTCGCTTTATTACAGGACCATTATTTAAGCACTATTTTATATGTAAAATGGATTAATTTTATGATTTTTTTTTTCATGCAGTTATGTATTTGTACCAAGGGAAAGGAAAAAAAACCAAACCCCAAACATATTACAGTATGAGAGAAGTGACCCACATCTGCCTTAACAGGATCTAGAGCAGTTGTGCTTTTGTTTTACCAAGCAAACAAAAAAATAAAAAAAATATCCTCAGAAATAAAGAGGAAAGGTAACATTCAGTCTTGTCATGAATACTGCTTGGAAAGAAAAAGGACAAATTTTACCACTGCTTTGACGTGAACTCTTTGACCAGTACCGTTGTGGTCCTCCTTTGCTCCCAGGCTGGCCTACAGTAGAAGACCTACGGAGTTCGGAGGGTGGGAGTAGCCCAAATCCTGCACTGTATTTAGCTACAGCACTTAATAAATTACTATTGATCCTACTGATAAAGCCAGTACCTTGCAGCTAGAATTAAGTGCGTCTTACACTACGTATCTCTCGACTTTGATAATTAAGAGCGTAGCAAGATCGTCGCAGTGATAGAAAACGTATTTCTATACTGGTGAAAGGCTTTGCGTCAGGACCACCATGTCAACTGCTATTTTAAGTTCGAACATAAAACATGAAGAGCACTATTGTCATCTAAGCAATAAGTCCTAATGCCACTGTAGTTACTGTAGCAGCATCAATCAAGGCATCATGGTGACCCCGAGCACTAATCCTCCCCAATTCTTTCGGTTTCGCTGGCAGCCACGTCCCAGGAAGCTGTCTTCAGCAAGGCAGAAGCAGGTAAGAGAAATACATTAAAAATCTATGTCCCATCCTGAGTTGTCATCAGGGGGTGGTTCATCACTGTCCTCTGGGAAGCTGTCAAAATTGCTTGTGTCTGTTGGAGATGCAACCTGCAGAAAGAAGAGAGCGACAAGAAGGGGACGGTCATCAAAGCGGACCTCTGCAGACATTTCCTCTTGACCTCACAACGGGGAGCATTCAAGAGCATTCACTGCTAATGGCAGCTTACGTAAGAAAAGTTCTGCATTCCCCAGCTTTTTGCTGAATTCCAGGAGGACTTCCCACAGCAACCCTACTCGAATGATCCAGGCCCTGTAGGGTCTCTAGTTCAAGACCAACTCTCCTATTCATTGGTACAAGGTCATCAGGAAAGACTTGGAAAAGCTCTGGGCCTCCCCAAAGCCCAGGATTTGCATTTTATGGCTTCAGGATCCTGAATTTGAGGCTGTGAGCTGGGCCCTGCCACCTTCAAGTTTCTAGGGACCCTACCAGAGAAACTCATCTTCATAGAATGAAGGCCAGGTACGTTTCTTTTTTGGAAATAATGTCACTTAAAATCTACCCTAGCTAGGTAATTTCTGATTTTTTTGCTTTACGATGGTGACTGCAACTTTCTTACGATGAGACCTGCACACATTCAATGCAATTTAAAAAACCCGAAACAATAAAAAACCAGACCAGCAGCTCCTCCGGACCAAAATAATCAGTGTCTTACTAGAGCACATCCCTACTTAAAGCTGTACCCCAAGTAGCCAGCACAGGCTGGAGGGAACGGCACTTGCCATAGGACTGCTGGGTAGGAAACACTTGCTGTATTTTTTAGCTGTTTCACTCACACAGCTGGTGGAGAAGCCACGGTCGGAGCCCAGCCTACAGTCCAGGAGATGGATTTGACGCTGGATGCTGCTATAAGCCTTAGGAAAAGACTACTCGATCAACAAGAGCTCCAGCTTCAGCTCTCAATTTAATTTGCTGCCCAGCTGCATCAGCATTTTCCTGCTGCTGAAAACATCTTGGGGAAGAGTCTTGAATACCCAACTCATTTTGAAAAAAAAAAAACCCAACCTGTAAAAGCTTAGTGGCGTACTACAGAGTTAGGAGATGCTTCACTGAACACTGTAATTTAATTTCTTTTGAGTTACCCGGATCTGTTTACTTTGTTGGTGCTGGCATGGTTGGGTTGGAGAGCCTTCACCCTTTGGGTCCTCACCTTTGGGGTGCTCCACACTCACCCTCTTCCACAATCCCAGGGGCTGGAACACATCCCTCTTGTTTCTCTCAGCCCACCCCAGGTGAGCTCTCCCTCTGGGAGCAGAAGCATCGGGGACGTACGTACAAGATACCAGTGACCAAAGTAAACGAGATGCAGTTGGTGTGGCCATTCACGGAGGACGCGCACGAGCTGGAGCATCTTGCGAAAGCCTCTCGGCAGCGATGGACAGTGCGTAAGTGGATTGCACTGGGTGAAAGCATCTATGGAGCTCCTCGGGGCTCCTCTGCAGATGTCCTCTCTGGGAGCACCTAGCAGCACAGGCACGGTTTTTTCAGGTCTGGTTAGATGAGGTTTTAAGGGAAGTAAGTCCTGCTTTGGAAAATGGATTGCCTTTTGTGTTCCATCTGACAAAATAAAAAAGGCTGAGCATATCCAACATCTCAAATGTAGAGGGTTTCTTTTTCTGAGAAGAAAATTTGGGGGAAAAGGGTTGGGTGAATTGCTACTCTGTTGATTGACATTATGTGATGCTAATGCTGTCGCGTGTGATTCCCCACAGCTCTGAGGTGCGGGTCACCTACGTGGCCTGCAGTCCTTCACGGTCAGAGAAATGGGAGCAAATGTCCCTCTCAGTGCCCTCTCCACCCGAGAAGGGACACTCCAGATTTATCTCCTATCCATCCAAGAAGACAAAGTGCAAACATCAGTTATCAGCTTTCTGATTGCCTACCAATGTAAGGTCTTGAGATGAATTATGGCACAGAGATCAGCGTGTCGTTCTCAAAGGCAAGAGCTGTGATGCAAGACAGCACGTCTTTGGGAGAGTCAAGAAGTCAGAGCAGCTTTTCAGGACAGCTACCGTCACAAATTTAAGCGGTGGGATCAAGGCTCAGCTGCTCCCTGAAGCAATGTCCTAGGAGCAGGCTGTAAACTGAGACCTTTCCTAAAATCCCATGGCGTAAGAGCTAAGGAGCAGCTTTCGATTGCCTCACTGGTAGTATCACATAACGGCTGATAAGGGTTTAAGAGCTGGGGAAGGCCTTTTTTCTTAAAAAAAAAAAAAAAAAAAAAAAAAAAGCTAGTCTTTACGTTTAGCCATGCTGGCTCCTTTCCAGCTAACAAGGAGAGGTGCACTGATTGAAGGAAAACCTGATTTCTTCTCCCAGAGCTATGTATTTTAGGTCACTTTTCAGATATGGCCCTTACTGGCAGTTGGGACTTTTGCCAAAGCAACAGAAAAACTGGTGGAAAACAAGGCTGAGCGGGACACTGACAGCTTTGGGGTTGAGGAGGTTCACTAGTTAATGGAGGCAGGTTTTGGAGAGGACCTCAGGAGTTTGTCTAGAGAAGGTATTAGTCCTAGGAAAGAATGAGCTGGGTTGAATTGGGATTAGGGCGATGTACGGCTGTCAGCGTTGAGAAGTTGTCCTGAAAGAAGGGTTCCCCTGAAGAGAGAAGGATGCTTCTGTCTACTTCGGACAGCCTTGATGATGGTGTGCTGGCCAAAAGGGTGTCAGCAGATCACTCTCTTGGAAGCAATCACAGAGATGTTCCCTGGTAGGACATCACCAGCCGCATGAACACACAGCCTTGCCAATGCCAAGAAATAACACCAACGAAGTGAACTGGGTGCTCACACAACCCTTTTCTCCTACCGCGCTGGATCGAACTGAAAAAGCAAAGAAAACGCGATTTCCTGCACAACTGGCTGGAGGACGGTCTTCTTCCAGGCAACGCCAAAGGAGCAGAGACCATTTCGGGTGCCAGAGCAACATCCCAGCTTGGGGACATCAGGGAGCGATGCGTGCCCATAGAGAACAGATATTGCTAAGTCACTGCTGCCGGTTGTGCCATCTGTGGGTTAGACACGCAGGGTCCATAGGGATATTGGGTAAAAGCAGTACTGGAAACGCTCTTACTAAACTCAAAATCCACTAAACACAATTAGAAAAAACATATTGGGGCTACACTGACATCCTGCACAGGTAAACCAGGAACTGTAACTGGATGTAAAGGAGCAAACTTGACTTTATTGTCTGACTTGAGATGTGGTGAACAGTACTACTGACCGATTAATAGTCACTAAAAAGAAGCTTAACAGAAAAAACACAGGTTTGATTTATCAAACATTGATCCGCTCTTTGGGCATCCTGCTTTAGGTCAGATATTTGCAAAGTCCTGTTTTCTCCCACCGACCGCCAGTAACTTCTGCAGTCCATACGGCAAAAGCAGGGGATGCAAAACCCTCTTGCTCTTTCACAGCTGTTCCGAAAACTTTGGGATGGCAGATTTAGCCCCAGAGCCCCGTGCAGCCGTGCTCCAGGAGGTGCCGGACCACGGGCGGACGGAGCAACGGGGTGCAATTAAACACGATTGCTAATGTCATTCTCTCGGTGATCCCGCGGGAGAGGCACGGAGAGAAAGGGATTAAGTTGAAACAAGGAGGGGAGGCTGCAGAACAGAAGGGGCCAAGGTAATTTCTATCAGCTAATCCTGTTTGGTTTCTCTTTGCGGCGGGCTTTGTGGGTAAAGAGCTCACAAAGACATCAAAGGAAGAGCTTTGCTCCAAAGGAAAATGAGTCGCGCTGTCCCTCTGCGTCTGCTCCCAGTTAAACATAAACTAGGTGGTAACAGGGCTTTTCATGTAGGACATGGATGCAGAGGTTAAAAAAAAAAAAAAAGGGTGAAAAGCACAAAAGACAAGACAGAGGGAAAGGTTAATGCAAAAGAAAAGGGAGATGGCATACAAATCCCACTTGCGTCATCAAAAGAAATAAGAATAAAGGAGAAAGAAAGAAGACACATCTGAGAGATGGGGTGAAAGTGGCAACTCTCCACTGAAATGTGCAAAGTAGATGAAGAAACAAGTGGAGCAGGTGAGGAAGAGAAAAACGTGTAGTAGTGAGCGATCCTGCCTGCTGCAAAGAGCATTTCATCGCCATCATGCTCTCCCCAAACCGCCTGCCCCTGGAAGAGGCTGCCAGGAGACCGAGTGTAGCTGGAAATGTCTCTAACGTGACTTCTTCAAGCATCTTCAGAAGAAATAAAGCACATGCCGTTGCCGCTTAACTACAGTGTACTAGTGCCCGAAGCTCACAACGTTCGTGTAGAAGAAACTTTTTGGTCATGATGGAGAAAATAAGTAGGAAAACTTACACTTGGTATTATAGGAGGTGTCAGTGTCCCTTTTCGTAACCCTTCCCAGTTAAAGCCTTCAAACCATCTAGAAGGGAGGGAATAACAAAAGTTAGACGTACGGCAAAAATCTCTCTGTAGCACAAAATGAAATTTAAATTGCTTAAACAGTGGGTTTCAACTCCCGCAGTCACCTTCTTCAAATTGTCTGATTACCCTTAATAATTTTTCCTGTCATCTTTAGATATGTTTTTTGGGACTGAAAATGAACCGTGTGCAGCAACCCAGTGGCGATACCATGGCAAGTACAAATTACCAGTGCTTCGAAGAAAATTGTTCCTCACTGCAGGTGTCCTGGCAGCTGCTCTTGCCTTTCTATAGGGTCTGATCCCTCCCATATGAGACCCCTAATGTCCTTTCTTTGTACGAGATCGGGAGCTAAGGGCATGCACAGGGATGGTTTGGGCACCTTGGGTTTGCTCAAATTATGGCAGCTTAAGTGGGTGGATGAGCCCTGAGCTGAGCCTTCAACACGTCCACCCAAAATGTCCATCCAACCCATTTCTGTTGCTTTGAGGACGGGAGAAGCGAAGGAGCAGCATGGATGGATGAGATAACCTACTTCTGCAATGGGTCTCTAGCTTGTTCTGATTCCCCTCCAGCAGTGTGAAAACTTATGAGACATCACTTAACAACTCTCTCCCATCAAGACCAAAAGGCATGATGAATTAACACGACGGGTAGAGAGAAAGTGTGTTGGGCTGGGGGGGCAGGGGGAAGGGAAATCAAGGAAAACTTTAGAAAGTGATTCCTCAGACCAAAAAAAAAAAATAATAATCCAAGCAGGCAGTGGCCGAGTTGGACTGCTTCCAAATGCTCTTCCGCATGAGAGTAACTGAAGCGTAATGGTCAATGCGCAATGCATTTTGCTCATAGGCA
Source organism: Cariama cristata (assembly GCF_000690535.1). Taxonomy (NCBI): domain Eukaryota; kingdom Metazoa; phylum Chordata; class Aves; order Cariamiformes; family Cariamidae; genus Cariama; species Cariama cristata. Next base: position 15,095 of record NW_009634260.1, on the reverse strand, counting down.
AGGCTGGCATCTACACCAAAGCACTGGGGAAAAAAAGTCTGATGGAAAGTCAATTAGAGTCTAAAATACACTGGAAGGGAAAGGCCAAAGGAATTTAAGAAGAGTATTTTTTGCTGAAAACTGAAGGGTTTGAAATGCTTGCTTCTGTGGGTTGGGTCTGATGGATGGTGGAGAAGACACTTACTTGTGCTTTTGGATATCTTTCACTCCGTTTTTCAAGTTCCCTAATCTTTCTGATGGATTGTCCCTATAAAAGGAATAACAAATCGGTTACTTTCTTAATCCTTCTGAACAATTCATTTCTTTGCAAACAAGATGAAGGCGATTATATTTCATGTGCTTACCTGCATAGTTTTTTAATTAAATTAGCAGCATTTTTGGCAATCTTCTTTGGAAATTCAATCATGTCTATTCCCCTTAATATGATGTTATAGGTCTTCATGGGGTCTGGGCCTGAGAAAGGGGGACTTCAGAGGGGAGAGGAAGAAGATTAAAAGCCTGTCTTTAAAATAGCACTGAAGATTGATTAAAAAAAAAACAACAACAAAGCAAAACATATCACCCTACTGAACCGAGAAAAGGTAGACGACAACTAGCAATGCTTTGTTTCCTCTGCTCTTAACTGTTTCTCAGCCAAGGAGCTCTGATACTGTCAGTGGTGCTGGCTGGAGGGAAATACCAAAGAGTAAAGTCATGTTTTCTGCAGCAGCACACACAAAACCTCTCCCTTCCACGATGGCCCATGTCCCAACAGCCCGAGGACCGAGGGTCTGAGCAACGCTCGCCGGCTTATTCTCTCTTTGATGTTGTGACATGCTTTCAGTGGGGATTAATTAGGTTCCCATTGATTTAACAGAATAGGAGCCTGGGTTCAGCCCCGAAGGATAAGCAGGTTGAGGTGACGGATCCTTTTCCAGCTCGTGTATCCTGGGACTGAGTGACGGGGGATGAGGTGAGGAAGTGCTGTGATGCCGTTACTGCCAACGTGAGCGGTAATATGTACATCCAAAACTAAATAAGGGAAGGGATGGATATAGGGACTCAAGTCCCCACGGTGTCAGGTCTACCTCCTCCTTTTCAGACGCGCGGCAACCCATCACCTTCAACCTCCCTGGTTGAATTGCAAACCTTCTCCCCACCACCTTCAGCTCACTCTCAGTTATAGTACAGGGCCAAAAAAAAAGTTTTTGGGTGTTATTTCACAGCACTTCCTAAAAAGCCTGTTCATGTCTTGCCCTTTGAGAGGTCTGCACGGAAGCTGTGTTCTAAAGTGGAAGAACTAATTATTAAGTTCAGCAGCACAGTGCTGTGCCGCTATAGCACCCGCCAGCTCTGAACCTTCCCCTCGCCTAATCAGGGTGACAACGGCAGAAATATTTGGATCCATTTTGGCGCCGGCCCCGATGCCCATACCTGCCAGTCAGGAGTTCATACATTAAGATTCCCAGTGACCAGTAGTCTGCCGAAATGTCGTGACCTTTGTTCAGGATGATCTCGGGGGCTACATACTCCGGGGTTCCACAAAAAGTCCATGTTTTCTTTCCAAATCCTATTTTCTTTGCAAAGCCAAAATCGACCTGCGGAAAGGAGCAGAGTACCATCAGGGCAGAGCACGAGAGGGAATGTCAGCCATGTGCTCTGCTCCTCTTGAAGTGAAGCAAAGCAGAAAGGAGGTTTCCTCGTGGGAATATTCTCCTAACTAAAGCATCGCGGGTTGTTCCAGGACCAGGCAACCGCAGTGACCTTTTCGCTGATTTATCCTTCGTAATATAGAAGGAAGATTCTCGTGAGGGAAGAAGAACAAATGCCAATAGTGAGGGTTTCTTGGGAGACGTAACTTCGTATCATTCGCAGGCCAGGCTGATTTGTTTTGCTTTTGTTTTTTTTTTTAACTCCCAGCCTTTACTTCTACAAGCTTAACTATTTAGGCTAAATACCAACCAATTTGGTGTCTACCGAAAAGTTCCGATTTCTCTCCCAGTATCGAGAGCAAGGCAGTACAAGTGTCTTCCCAAATCTCCCAGTTTACTTGAGGCTGTTGACAACGCGCTGGCAGGCTCACAAACCTCAGCGTGCCCCTATAGCAGTGCCCCTACGGCACTGGCAAGCACGGAAAATCGGATTATACAGGGAACTGAAGCCGTCTTTCTGGTCCCAGGCAGAGCTCAGGTTAATAGGTTTGCTGTATTTTTAGCTCTACCCGCTCTGCCCTCCCCTGCCTGGGTGCTGGGCTGGCCCACAGCTGTGGTCTGTAGCACACTCTGCTGTCCCTTGATGGCTGCGAGATGCTCCTACACCTTCAACTGGTCAAAAGCAAAACGTCCTACACGGTCACAGCCCCACAAGGGACCTGGGACACTTCTTGTGCTATCGTGGATGTGTCCACGAAGATCAAAATGTCTAAGGAGCTGGGGGCTGGAGACGGGACCAGCACAAACCCCGGTTCAGATCCTCCTGGGGTAGGGAGAAGGACAAGTCCTGCACCTAAATCCTCCTCAACCATCCGACACCTCGCTGGACCCTCCAGCCTTAGCGAAATGCTGTAGAGGATAAACTCGGATGTCATTCATTAGGCTTAGCGTCACGATGACACACAATGGCTGCCACCAGACTGTAAAGGCCCATGATGGCGATGGTCTGACCTATGGCTCCCACCTGCTGACACTGCTCCCGAGTTTCCCTTCCCAAAGGCAGGAAAAAGTCCCAAAGCCAAGAGGCAGAGACCTTGGACCTCCCCGTGACGCTCAGGGAGGACATCAGCCCCTCTTGGACGCAGGATTTTTTAGGAGTGCATTGCTCCGTCCTTCACTGATGGCTTCCCAAGTGCCCACATCCTTCGGCACCTCCCACCAAGGGAAGTCCTGGTTTTCTTCTCCCCCTCTCCCCAGTCTCACCTGGCATTTGGGGTGTACGTTACACGCAGGGCACCTCTACAGTGCTTTTTGAAGCAAAAAAGTAATATGAGTGAACAAAGTAATACAGTGAAACCCATCAGTAACTCCCTAATTTGGGGAGTGGAGGTCTTGCCACACGCCGTTTGAGGAGATGGATCTTGCAGGGGACAGCACCGAGAAGGACCAGGACCTTCTGGGAAGAGCAGCTTGAGGCAGACCCTTACGCAGTCGTCCCAGAGGAGTTTGCAGAGATCAGTCAGGTGTGTTACTGGTGCTAAAACACCAGTGGCCCTTTCCAAGCAAGAAGCTGTGCTGGCCACACTTCAGCAACACAGTCCAGAGCAATTAGTAATAGTAATTTCTTGCCGTGAGAGGGTCAGGATTAATATTCCCGTTAAGAACACCTGTTTTTTATTGCTTACACTAAGGACCCGACACAGGAACAGTAGCTTGCAAAATCTACTTCACCGGTCGCCTATAAAGCCCACAGATGCAAGTCCTCCCCCTCTCTCCCCGGTATTTTAAGATACCTATTTTCAAGTTATTTTTGAGTCTTTCAGTAGCTCCAAAACAGCTGGATGGATTTCTTCTTCTCTAAACATTCCCACTTCAGGACCACAGATCTGAATTTCAAGCCAGAATTAATGTTTCCCAGCTCAGCTGTACCCTGAGCCTCAGTCTGCTGGAGGTTGGGAAAACGTCCCGGTGATGGGTGACGACACCCTTGCCCCGATCTCACCTCGGCATCAGAGACAAGACCTCGGGTTGGGTGGACTTTGCTTCTGATCCTCCACGGCTAATCCTGCGTTCTCCTCTCCCCCTAACATCAGTTGTCTGGTAGCAGCGGTGACTTTTTTTGGCAAACCAGATGTTGCAGGCACTCACCAGTTTGGCATAACCTCGATGATCCAGAATGAGGTTTTCTGGCTTGAGGTCCCTATAAATGATCCCTTTGGAATGCAAATAGGCAAAAGCTTCCACCACGCACGCTGTGTAAAACCTGGTCGTCGAATCCTCAAATGAACCTCTACATAAAATGAGAGAGGGAAAGGGGATAAAGCGATTAGATCTCTTCCCTTACTGGACTTTGCTCTACTGTTCAAATTTCTACACAGTTCAACAGAATCATTCTTAATACCTGGAAAGTGGTCGTTGGCCAACTTTATATATATTGATTCAACTCACCTTTTTATATAAAATTAATTGCATTTCAATTTTTGAAGCTAGCATCTTTGCCTTCAATCCATCTTCATATCAAACATTCACATCTAAAATACTTTTGGGTTTTATTTTATAGTTTCATCTCGTAGAAGTAAAATTTACAAGCATCTTCTAATTTTTATTATAATCCTTGACTTTTGGGTGATAAAGCTATTTTGAGCCGTGGATAACAAAAACTCCCGTACTAATGGTCATAACCCAGACAAAAGGCAGAAAAATCACAGTTGCCGGGACTTGAGGTGTTAATTGCAAATTCAGCATAAACTTCACTTTTGGATCCTCGTTTCAGCACCAGATTGCAACCAGTTTTCCGAAGCAAACCATATCCCCCGCGGGGAGCGCGCGGTGGGAGCTGGCTGAGCTTAGAACCGAGTCTAAGCTAGGTGGCAGCAGAACCACAATTTAAAGCCAAGAGAATTAAAGAAGAAATTATCAGGCTCTGACAAAGAGAAGGAAAAATACCACCCGCTAACTTTGCTACGATTCTCGTTTTAATGGTCTAGAGAAGGCAGGCTGTTAGGAAAAGGAAAAATTACCAAAAAATCCTTCTAGGTAATTAAAAAAGAATTTAATCTTTGCTTTCTGATCAATCTTTCTGACGCACTTCTTTCGCTTTCCAAATTTAATTAAATTATGTTCCAATTATGAGCCTATTACATAGTTACACGTGATTCACCGCATCGTTTCCTGCCCTGTGGGCGTATTTTGTGTACGTCCCACGTATTCCCGAGCAACTCACCTGCCACCTACCCACCCACAACCAAAACCAAACGCTGCGAGATCAAACCCTCCCAATAAGCAGGAAATACCAGGACCACATTTGCTCGTGCATTACAGCTCAGGATGTAATTACATGCTTTCCTAATTTTTTCCATGGCACTTCTGCGTCCCGACAGCGCAGTGCTCCTTGTAGGGTGTGGATTTGATGTATGATCCTGTTTCCCGCTTTGATGAGCGGCCCTCGTGTAATATGTGATACCGGGACTAAAAGCCCATGCAGAACTATTGATTTCCTCCTGCTCATCGCTATCATACCTGACTGTGTCATAAATATTAAGAAATAGTAATAGATATTATTTATCACATGTGACAGAGGTGGACGTTGCTATTCACAGTTACGGAGGGTGGGCAGCGAAGCAAACACTGAGATGAAAAAAGCAGGTCTTTCTCTGGGATGGGAAATTGTCATTTTTCAGATGACTCTGAAGAAGGGTGCATTTTTTTACCTTGAAAATGCACTTTCCCATGGATTTCATTCGCAACTGTGAACTCTCACTAACGCCACTGCTGCCTTAGGACCTCGGTTTATAAGTCCCGAGTCCAAAACGGCGACGATGGCAATGCCTAAAGGTGCCGTACTGGAAGGACCCTCTCTCCGGAG
>NW_009634260.1:8558-9568 GCF_000690535.1 Cariama cristata | reverse complement strand
GTCTTGCAGAAATGCAGCGAGACTGGCCTTGACATTGCCCCTCCTGCCACGCCTGGCCGCAACCTGCAGGGTCATTCGCTGCCGTCATACCCAAAGTCTTGTCACCTCTAAGACAGTCCCACGTTTCCCCAACAGGAGCCTGAGCCTCCGGCCAGGCTCTCAAATGTGAGAAACGACAATATAGGCACCAAGGACACAGCCGTAATTTCTGTGGTTGCAAAAGGTAGTTGTAGATAGCTAAAAATTAAATTAATTAATTAATTAATTATTTTGATTAACATGAAAGTATGCTGCCGGCTATTCAGGGGCTTTAGAGATGACGGCTTTAGATGATGAAGGCTTTTTATTAGGCTTTGGAGATGAAGACACAGGGAAAGGGCAGTCAAAGACTGGTCGCAGATGCAATTTATTACATGGCTACCATCGCTACTGTCACGACCTTCTATATTTTTTCAGAGAGGCCGTGACAAAGTAGCTCTGGATAAGTCTGCATTTACAGAAAGCCTTGTACATGTTGGATACAACCTAAATCAGTCGTTATTCTCAGTTCTAACCGATTCACTTTGTCTCTAGTCAACTTCATAGGAACAAAACCAGCTCCTCACCTTTCTGGGATCTTAAATCAAACACAGCATGGGAAGATGCAGATTTTGTCCATGAAAGATAAAGACCTTTGGTTATCTGGAGGCATACTGGAAAATATTCCACTTTGTAGGACAATAATTTCTTACAACTCACCTGTCCCTGAGAATTGTCCAGAGCTCTCCACCTAGACAGGCTTCCATCAGCATGTACAGGTACTTGCTGTCCTTGAACGTCCTGTAGAGCCTGCCATTGGCAAAGAAGAAAATCATAAATAAATCCACCATAGCAGCGAAGGCACCAAACGGTCCCACTTCTCACGGACCGTGCGTTTCAGCCCAGGAAGCACCACAAGACTAGGGGTATCTTTCAGAGCTAGTGCTACATTTAAGGAGATCGTTTCAATGTCTCTTCTCCGGTGGGAAATG
>NW_009634260.1:0-8527 GCF_000690535.1 Cariama cristata | reverse complement strand
AGCAGGAAAGGATGGGCATCTGAGTGGTGAAGCGTATTGTGGACGTCAGAAGAAGAGATCATCACTACTCTGGGTGCTAGACATAAAATCTGCCATTTCTAACGGCATAACCTGACAGTTGGCTTTCCAGATGTGCTTGAAAGAGAAGATTTCCTGTCATTTTTCGTAACATCCGTATCATCTTATTCTTCATGCTGCAGAGCCAGGCTGCAGATTGGCGGTCTTCCTTCCACTTGATCATTTCAAAGGAACATCGCCCAATGTGTGATTAATTTCAGAATTTAACCCACTGATTTGGTTCAGTTTAAAGCGAACCCACTGACATGCAATTTTCTAAATGTGCTCTTCCTCTTCCTCTTCCTCCCAGGGACTGAATGTGGAGGGAAAATTGCCTAAAGGGATAGATGGGCCAGGCTTTATGAACCTGTCCTCCTTCTCAAGTGCAATCTAAATAGTGCGGTAAAATCCGTGCTCTGTGTTTAATATGATGTATTAAACAAATGGAACTATAAAACTATGGAAATAAAAATAGGGAATTCAGTATTAGTTTGTTTATTTAATTTTCATGTTGAACTACTCTTGTACTTCTCGTTACACTCGTGGGTCTATCGGTTCAGGTTGCCTGCAGGAATGACACTGGGTGCAGATACTGGAAAGGTTTATTTGCAGCTGCACTGTTTAGAAATTAATTTAAAAAATCCGAGCTCGGCAGCAGAAGGGGATGCTGAGGGATATTCTGTTATGGTGCGATTGCTGCATTCCTGGGAGTTTCCAAGAGTTAAAAATTAAAGGGCCGATGCAACACGATATAAATTAAAACAGGTGGTTTTGCAGATTCTAGCTCTTCCCAGCTAGTGATAAATCCAGTTATTAATATCTCTTATGGAGCTGTGTGCTGGACCAGGGGGAAAACACAGCAGGATTTGGTTCCTTTCAAAGGCATTCAGTTAAATATTAACTTAAGATACGTGGCAAAACATCCTGGCAGCTACAGCCTGGCTCCGATAGGCTTTCACATCACCATGCCAGACAACATTTGTCTCCTGTCTGTGTCGGTGTAGCATCCAGCACAGAGCTCAGCAGCAGTTACCCGCTCCATTTTTGGCATGTTTAACAGAAAAAGATCCCAGCAGATGCAGCTGGGACGTAGGCAGGAGTTTGGGAACTGAATATGCTCAGTGCTAAAAGAGCTATTCCATAGCTAAAAGGTACTATTTGCAGCCACGACAAAATTCAAAGGGGGGGAAAAAAAAAGGCATTTCAGACCTTTCCTTACTCTAGTATCACCTACGTTGACATTTAAAACCTCAGTTAGAGCGTGCTTCTCAGAAAAAGCTAGAACAAACTTACTGACCATTTCATATGGTCAAAATTTATGGGTTTAACAAAAAAAAAAAAATCCTGTTTCTTGCCAGTTGGACAACCTAATAATTTAACCTAATAAATGTTTCATCTACACCAAGGTTTACAGAAAACCTACATATTCAAGAATCCAAAATATGAGTAACTAAATATTTTTAATTGCTCGTTACTTTGAATGCTACTGAAATAAGGTATTACTTTCTCTAATTAAGGTAGCCTTGCTGAAAAACTGCTTTCCAGAAAATTTTATGGGCATTAGATCTGGCCTAAAACGTGCAGAAAAAAAAATCAAATATAGTTTATCAACCGTAATGGAAGCACAAAGTTTATAAATGATGAAACCGCAGTATTTCAGTAGATCAAGCGGTCTTAAGTTTGAAATGTCACAACATTTGAATTCATTTTTTATTCATTTGCTTATTCATCTAAATATTTGCAGATCCAGTGCAGGCATCCATGGCTCAACCCTTTACCAAACCCACACAGAGCATTTTGTTCTGTGAAATTCTTAAGTTTATCTACAAGTAAGTTTTATGTAGTGACACCCAGCCTCTTCTGTTTCTTTTCCCCCCTTTAATGCATTTGAATAACCAAACTGAACTATTCTTCAAAGCTTTTCAATCAACAGTTTCATGATGAATTAAGAAAACAAACGAGTTCTTTGGGAATTTTGTCTTTCCCGTTCTGCTATCCCAGAGGTTGTGTCCTTGCTTCAAGACCATTTTAAACCCGCCTTTCACAAGACATCTCAAAACACAAGTCACCTACCAAAGCGCTAACGTTTCTGCCCACAGCACCCAGAAAAATATTGTCCCTGCTGGCCCAAGAAAGGGTATGAACAGGTTATGAATAATTTTAGGATAGAAACTCTAAGACAACTTCCAATCTCCATGGATGTGAAAAGGAGAAGCGAGGGGGCAAAGAGTTTGATAAACCAGGTATTTTCTAGCTGTGGTACATACAATAGCAAAAGGTTGGATTTTATGACCCAGAAAAGTCCCTTCCCAGTGCAGGATTTCCAGGAGGTATTAAAAATAGTTAAGGGAGGCTTGTTACTGTAAAGGATGGGAATTATTGCGTGGTATGGAAGGAAAAGACTTATGGCTAACGCATCCTTTTTTCACCTGCCTACTGAAAGAATAAGAAGCAGGAATTTTTATTTTATTAGCTATGAACATCAGGGGCTCCATTAAGAAATGTTTGCAGGCTCGGGCTTTTTATTTAGGAGAGGTTATTTCTGGAAATGGTGTCAAAATGTCCCTCCGGTTGGCTGGCCCTGCATTTCACCTTCCTTTACATCCCCATCCCGAGACAGCTCAGGCTTCAGAAAATAAATCTATAGGCTGAAATAGCCTGCAAGGTATATTTGGCTTTAGCCTAGGTAACGCGGGCGTGTTTGTGAATCGCATATTACAGCGTGAAGGAAACTGCAGCCGGGCAGGGTGTCGGGCTGCAGTTGTCACCCATGAATCAGAGGTGAAGCCGTGGGCTCTGGGGGAATCCCAGGGATCAGCCCGGGAAGGAAACACCCCCTTAGCGACTGACAGTGCCCATCCTAGCCGTGTGCTTGCCTTCGCATTTGTCACCGGGGTTTGGTTTCGCCCCTGGGTTAGTATGTCTCTCTGGAGCAATTTTTGGGAGCGGGGTTGATCTCCTCTGGCAAAAGGCAAGTGCTTCAGGCATCTCTTTGGGGGTGGGACGAAGCCCCCTTGGCTTGGATGAGAGGCTGTCCTTTTAGAGACCTCCAGCTCCGTGAAATGCACTGCCCTGCCAGAGGTCCTCACCATCCACTGCTCTTATCCTGACCTAAAACATATAAAGAACAATCTCTGTTTCCTGTTCTGACAGGCTCTCAAAATCCTTGAAGAGTCAGAGAACTTCGCTATTAGGGTTAAACCAAACAAAAATGCCTGGCACTTGATTTTATTCACTGAAGAATTGCATCTGTTTAGGTTTGAGGGGAGGGGGGTATGGTTTAGTGTATTTGCCCATGATGAGTTGAGGGATGCTGAACTGGATTTATCTAATACACCCCGGACACAACTCTTCATTCACATGGCCGCGCATGATCTCAAAAGATTAAACCCTGCCTTCCAGCTTCCCTTTGCGGGGAGGAAAATCCAGAAATTCAGACGGAAAAGGAAAATTAACCTTGAGCAGGGGCAATGCCAAGTCATGGTGCATATATCTGCATGGAGCATCGCCCGCCAGCATCGGTAAGCTCTGCCCAGGCAGAGCTTGGGTGAACGTCGCCCACGGGCAAAGTAATCTCACGTTTGCCTGGAGAAGACCTTGTTCCATGCACCGTTATCTGCAGTCCCTTGCAGGGAAGCTATAGCTAAAGGGTTTTTTCTGGTGATGCATGGGTTATTCCTACGTGGTTTTATGAAACGCCGAGATGAGCTGTGCTTCGCTCCCCCGCGGCGGCACGTAAGGCAGAAGGCCGGTACCTCACGATGAAGTCCGAGTGCGCGCTCTGCATGATCTGCTTCTCTGAGCGGATGTGCTCCTGCTGCCTCGTGTCCACGATGTGACGTTTCTTCAGTATTTTCATGGCAAACGTTTTCGATTCTTCGCTTTTCAACTGGACCTTGGGTAAAGCAGGCAAACGCAATGGTTAGAAGCAGGACGCGTGCCCCCGCCAAGCTGTGACAGTTCAACTGCACGGGGACCCAGGAATCCCACCACCCTACCTTCAAATAATTCCTCTCACCTCTTCAGTCATCAACTTCACCTCAGTATGAACCAGACTTCTAAATACTTGACCTGTTGCTAAATGGAAAACCCATTTCTAAACCTCCACGTGTTTTAGGGAAAACCCAAGCATCAGCGTTACTCTCGGGTCAGAAGAAGTTGCTAGCTAACGTACAACTTTCACAAAGCCTTTTTCGACAGCTGGCAACAAACGCGCTGGCTCTGGCAGGGAAACGCAGTCCTCGGATGTTTGTAGAGGATAAGCAGAGCCGGCTTTTCAACGGCACTGCTTGGTCACGTCTTTACTTTTAACCTTAAGCCACAGCAACCTAATTTTAGCCTCATTTCCCGAGATGAGGTTGAAGGGAGTTGTTTGGTTGCTCGCCGGCGTAACCCAGGTAACTTCTGAACCCTGAGCCATCCCCAGTCCACTCTGAGGGACCCATCCCCATCCCAAAGACAGCTGGAAGGCAGCCAACCTTTCCATCTTGGCCATTCCCTCTTAGTCACCATCAAACGAGAAAGGAACCTCGCCAGTGACCTATGAGGCCTCTTAGTTTGCTAAATTCCCCCGGCAGCTGCTCACAATAATATTGGCGGTTAAATGCTTTTCCCCCTTTTTAGTAAGAGGTGCCATTTGGCGACTTCTATTTTGGTTTTCTTGGAGGAATCTGGCTTCAGCCAGCAGACGAGCAGCTTGTCTGTTGTGAAGCCCCATCAGCAATCCAGCTTGCCTTGTAGGTTAGGAGACAACGTTCACGCAATCACAATTTATTTAATGACAATTTTTATATTGTCTTGGTAACAGAAACGTAGGCTGACAGGAGCCATGGCACCTTCCACGCTTTTCCCAGGCCGCTTACCAGGACCTTGAACGGTTTCCTCTGCATCTGCTTTGTTCATGTAATGGGTGAGGTTGCAGGGAAAATGCAAGGAGGGATGGTACCCTCAGCACCCCGTCTTTGTCAGAAATCAAACCGGTACTCTGATGTCCACAAAGACACACATAGCTTCAGAAACTCAAACCCAAAAGGCTGATTCTCAGCTGGCAAAGATTTCCACCACCACCACAAGTGATTCAGAAATGAAGTCTAATAAGTAAGAGTCTATCCATCTAGGGCTAAAGTTTTCATTGTTAAGCTCTTCAATACATATGCATGTATGCATGTGTGTGTTTATCTGTTTTAAAACCACTTGGGGTTTCGGTCCCCAGATTTGTGGTTTCTTATTTTCCCTGCAGCCGCAAGCATTTCCAAGCCCACATGAAACTTGTCTTTTTTCCAAAGGCGCTATTCTGTATTTCACACTGAGACTCGTAATTACTATCTTTGCATGAAGCCTGTGTTTGCCATTTAATCTTCAGGGAGACAGGGTACAAAGACCGAAACAATCCACATAAAATAAAGAATAACATTTTTCCTCATCTATGCAGCAGACCTGCCCCGTTATTTATTGAACTGGTGCTAGACGGCGCTGCCTTTGCTATGTGGTTTGACCACAGCTCAAAGCAGAAAGAAATTCTGCGTTTACGGCAGACTGAAAGCGATAAAAGCATTTTTGGTTTGGGGTTAGAGTTTGGGGTTTTTTTTTTTTTGGTTTCATTTTGAATAAATGGCATATGGACTTTAGTTCAACCGTTTGAACTACATTACTTGATATTATCCCATCTAAATCAAACCAGGCTGTTTCAGGGGAGCTGGGAGAGGACTGAGATGACACACAGGGAATGAAGCCATGATGAAAGTTAAGGTAAAATCTGGGCTGAGTAGAACTTATCAAAACTTGTTAAAAAAAGAAGAAAATTTCAATTTTGGAGAAGTTATCCCTTTTGCTTCTGCTAGCAATCCAGACTGCGTGCGTTTCCCATCAGCTCTGTCCAGCTGGTGATGGACAAGTGCAATCAGCTGCCATGCAAATTACTTCAAGCAAGGGTCTGTGCAAATCCCTATTAGATACCAGAGCTCAGATTTGTTTTCTTTCAGCCTGTATCTTTCAAAGTTAGGTTCTCCACAGACAAATAATAATGAACAGTGGAACCAAAAAAGTAGCTCCAGTACCCAATTTGAACGCTTTTCGGTCAATTTAGACATGAAACATTAAAAAACAGAAAGGGAAAAAAAAAGGTATTTAGAACTCTACACTTACCTGAAACATAAAGTCCTATTTTCCTAATGTTAATCCGTACGTCAAAAATAAACACAACAACCTGGTGGAGGCTCCGATGAATAAATTCCAATATTACAGAATAAAGGGTACTACGAATAAATCCCAGTGTGTCCCCTTCTGGTATTATCATTTTGATACCACGGATTCTGAGTATCTAATTGCTCCGTCTTTCATTAAAAAGGCTATTTCTTTTATTAATTACTGTTTTTTCAGGGATGCCTGGGCATACAATGGAGAGTTTGGGGAAGTAACCTGCTTTCCTCTACGCACTTGCACAGCTTCAAAATAAGTACAGAGAAGGAAATTACTATGAGGAAGCAGAAGGCAGTGGTTTTATTTGGTATTTGATGATATCACCACCACAAATCTTAAATATAGAACAATCAGGCGGCAACAATTAGCCAATGTACGACTTTGACCTAACGCCACAGGAGAATTTAAATCCATTTTCCATTCCCACTCCTGTTGTGCTTCCTAAGGCAGAGGATTGGGAGACTTTGAGAGCGCGGGGGGATTAATTTGCATTAAACGTGCTGACACACCAAAACAAGTTGCCGAGGTACAAAACCTAAGGCTTAAATTTTGGGTCACCTGGTTGTCCACCTGGAAAATGAACCCTGCAGACTTGTCCTCCTTCTTCAACACGCCTGAGCCTTCTCCTCGCTTTGGTGTTTCTGCCAAATGTGGTAACTGTGAGGACTATTTTTATGATGTAAAACTGGGGAACTCCAGGCCATTTCTATTATTCTTATAACCAGTAATTTTTAATATTAAGCTTGTGATAGTTAATAGGAAAAAACCGCCAGGTCTAATCCCAATCCTATTTCAAAAGCAGAAAAAAATATGCAGGAGTCACCTGGACTTATTAAAAAAAAAAAAAAAAAGGTTTAACGTTGAGAGGATGAGAATGAGCTGCTAAGAACATTCTGTCCTTCAATTATAATAAGAAAAAGTAGCCCACGGAGCCACAGAAGCCGCAAGGATTTTGACTCTCAGCTCCGAAGGAGGGGGTAGTTGGGCAGGGAGCTCAGCCTCCCAAAGAAACCCACCACAAAAATCTCCCCAATGCTTCAGAAAAGGGAAAAGCGTGCAGTTTTCCAGGGAAGGCAGTTTGCAAAGGAGCCATCCTTGCTACACAGCTCACGAGGTGAGCTTTCACTCACTTGGAACTAACATCTTATATTTCCAAGGCTCCGGGACTATTGATTTGGTGGAGACCTGCTGGAGCCTTGGGTTTCAATCACTCTCTCGGAGAGCAGCCGACCCACTAAGAAGAGGATCGACACAGGGTAACCACCAGCCTCCATCTCTCTCAACCTTTGTTTTGCAAGTTAAAAGAATTTCTGGTCCCTTTCCTTCTCCTTTTTTCACTCCCCTCCTTCCACTGACCTTACCCAGTCATTGCCCTTTCACCAGCGCAAAAAAAAAAATCACCAAAATTCTCTCTCTTGGAGATTCAGTGCACTGATGGTAAGAGCAAACATCAAGGCCACTGTAAATATCCACATGCAACGATAAAATTAAAGTTGCGTATCTGCCGAAAGGCCCAGTGGCAGGGAAAAAATTAAGAAATAAAAGTTATAGCACTGAATATACTCCTTCTCTTTCTCTCCACCTTCATACACACGTTTCCGCTTTCCATTTTATGCCCTTCTCATCACTGAGCTCTGGCACATGGTCCATGGCTGCAATTCTGCCTCCAACTTGTACAGACTGAATCACAAAATGCGAAGCAGGCTGAACAGTAAACCTCCACCAAGGGCAGGCCCGTACCATCCTGCCCAGGGTCATCATCCTCAAAATAGTGAATCCTGGTAAAGCTGTAGTTACTACTGATGCTCTCCTGGTCGGACTCCCTCCCGGTGAATCTACTTGAGCTCTTGCCCCGTCTGCTCCAAATGAACCTTTGGAGAAGGATATAAGCTCTTTCAGCTGTGGAGCAGGAATATATCTGCTCTCCAAAACACAAGAAAATGCAACAGGGAGTGTAGTTAAATGAAGTCCAAACACCACCTTAAAGAGGTGATGTACAAAGCCAGAGAGAGAAGAGGTAAAATGCATTAGATTAGGTCATTCTGCAGGATTCTGATCCAGGAAAGAAACTGCATCCCAGTGACAAAAATAACAGCAGAAATGTTGTTTATAGCTAAACGAGTCAATTGTAGAAGCAAAATAGAGTAAGAAATAGTTGGGTTTATTTTGCACATATATGTATTTGCATAAAGATATAAAATACATATAAAATATATATGGCATATATGTATATATGCATACTTAACCTAAGTATAAATTTTATATATATATA
>NW_009634259.1:0-454 GCF_000690535.1 Cariama cristata | reverse complement strand
TATTGTTGTTAAGATGCACAGGACATGCATATATAGGGAGAAGCATGAGACAGAGTCTAACTATTGTCAGATTTAATAGGTTTACTCATATAGTTTAGAGTCTTAACGGATTTACACTGTATAACTGTCCACAAGCATTTTCCTAAGTTTTTAGATTCCCCTTGACTCCACCCATAGCATCATTCATAAATCACTGGAAGTTAATGAAGTGAAAGATGAAGTACTGGTTAAGCTAAGCTGTTCCTACTGAGCTCTAGTCAAAATCCTATCTAGCTGCGTGGCACAGTTCACAGTGGTTGGTTTCCACTGCAAATATGTAAAAGTACCAAGTCCAGTTTCTAAAGACACTGATGACTGCATTTATCCTTACAGAACAGAAGACTGCTTTGACCGTAGTCGAGAGGTGAATGTTGTATCCTGAAAGCGTGCCTACACCAAATACATAGACAGGAGT
>NW_009634258.1:33184-46477 GCF_000690535.1 Cariama cristata | reverse complement strand
CCACCCCTGTAGCCCCCTGCTATCAAAACCTTGGCATGCAAACTTTACCGGGGAATAAAGTGCTCTTCAATGTTTCAAAGGGTAATCACATCTTGCATACTGCTCATCATGGTATTTATTTTGGAACTGCATTCCGTGTTTAAATTTCATGCCAAAAATCTGGCAGGACTTAGCACATGAAAAGCATAGCCATAACATTATGTTTAGACTTCAGTTATCTAGGTGACTTTCTAGGCCAAAAGAACATTCAACCACCACTGAAAAGAACGGTTTTGGTGACTCATTCTTTCTCCCCCAGGAATTACTCAGAAACTTAATTACTGGTTTGTATGCTTGTCACATGGACTTCATGCATGGTCAGTTCATAAACTTGAATATTCCTGGAACAAACCAGTATTAGAATTATTGCTAATCACAGAAGAATAAAACAACTACAGACACAGTAACTACACACAACTACAAGAGAAAGAAAAATGCTGTTGAGGTTCTATATCTTTTCAGTTTCCCATTAGTATCATCCTGTGCAAGGGTTCTGTGTGACATACATAGGTTTCCAACAACAGAAAATGCTATGCATGTCATCACTACAGATCAACTATATCTATGTAAGCCCGTTTGCAGCAAGTCTGACATATCCAGATTAGTCACACTTCCCGTACATATCCTGGCCATTTAAATCACCAACTAACTCCTGCACTCTGGATGGAAACGCTGGAGTGACTCATGTGACTGTGCACTTTGTGCCATCACCTCCTTTTAGTCCATTTCTGAGGCAGCAGACACAAGGCATGACATCAGGACAGCTTCAGTTTGGAATTGCTTATACTGAACAAAGCCACATGGTCAACTAACATATACAGTCAAGACAGCAATTTCTTCTCAGAAAATTAATATCCAGACCTAAAGCAGAAATAATAGAAGTCAGTAAGAGCCAAAACAAGGCTGATAATTCAAAAGCTCATCCTAGCAGCATACATGAGTAGTTGTACTAAATAATTGTTCTAAAATTCCATGAATTCTAACACTTGGTTGAATAAAAGAGGGGTTAAAAGAAGCCCTGAACAGTTGGAGAGAACATAATCTTCATGTCTTTCTAATCCAGCCTCTCACTGAGTAGGAAAAAACAACTTTTCTGTGTAGGTAAGCTATGTCCTTATACTGCCTTCCAAGTACCTCATGTCAGCCTCATCAGATAAAAGGGTACCAGTATAACTCAATACGGCAATTTTCATTTACCTATGGTAATTCTGAGGAATTTTGTGAAGGCGGGTTTAATTTCATATTAGTGTGAATTCAACTGTGGACTTCCCAGAATAAAACCTTTGATTGTGAAAATGAAAATGCAAAGTTCCTAAGTCTTCCTTGGAAAGAGTTATAGGATTTATAACATATCCGTTTCTTCATGTTTTTTTAAAAACTTGTTGTTACCCATAAGAAAAATGCACATTTTTATTAACATACATACTTTTCTTTGTGTTTATGTCCTTAAATTTAATAAAGCCTTCTAGCTATCAGGGTAATTTAGTCTCAAATCTCCACTTTCTGGTTCAGTTTTCATTATTTCACATGATTCTTTTACCCTTATTATAGAAGCTGGCTTTATTCCCAACTCATAAAGTGACCTAAATTCTCCAGATCTTTTCAAGCATTGATTTTTCTTCGTTCATAATGTTAATGGCATGACTGTTCCTATCTTTACTTTCTGTATTTTCTTAGCTTTTATTATTTTCAAAATCCCACACTAACACAGTATTTTTTTTCCTCATCTAGACCACAGAATTTTTTTTCTTGTAATACTGCTATGTGCATTTCATTTTCCTTTTTCTCCCCTCCTCCCCCTCCCCCCCGCCTTAGACAGTAGGAGATATGTCTGTAGTGAATTTGGGGTTTTATCCGTTTTTAGAATAATGATGAACAAGAATACCAAACAGCAAAAATTGTATAATAAATTCTTATTTTGTAATCTTTGAGTCCCTTTTTGACACCTGTAATTTATCTGACCAAAAATTCCTCTCTCAATATATTCCAAAAGCTCTTTATCTGGAACCTTTTTCATCTAAAGTACTATCAGCATTGTGTAAACATGCTTTGGGGAGTGTCATGCCCACTCTCTTGTTAATGGCATTTATGAGATTCATAATATTTTTCGAGCTAGACTTTAGGACCCTACAGCTTATAGGATGAAATATTTTCACCCCAGTGTATAGTTTTTCTCTTTAATAAGATTGTCTGTACACGGAAAACTCTAAATATTGTTTCCTTTTCTTTATAAAACCTCATCCTTCTTCCTCCAAAGTCTTATTGTTTTTTGAATCTACACTTTCTTGTAGTTGTTTAGATTTTTTTCATGTACTATGTCAGTTTTTGTGACATAGCCATTAAAACGTAGGAAAACTTATCATTCTGTCTGCATTTAGGGATTAAAATTTGCAGTTTAATTCACAACAGAAAGCCTCACAATCCTCTATCAGGTCACTCTTGTTCTAACTTAGATTGATTTCTCTGTTCCTTGCCTGAACAAGGTACAGTAATTTCTTTCTCCATGGCCATGCTGTACGTTTCTCATCATTGAATGGCACTGTGTTCTCCCAAACAGGTCTCTGACAGAGTGAAGTTCCATCACGCAAGACCAGTTTCAGATCACTAATATCCACAGTTAGTCCTTTGCCATACAGCTCTTTTACTATCTGCTTTCTTAACAGGACATTAGGTAACTATAAACAAGACTTTTCAAAAATCAAGGCCTTCCTTCAGTAATTTGAAACTTCTTGACTCTGAACTTCTAACCCTTTCTTAAAAAGGATAGAATTTTTTAATTCCTCTAAAGCCTATTTCACCTTTCTTTACAAAAGACTCTCTCCTACTTAAGAAAAAATGATGACAAAATATCATCTCTGTTAAATTACTTTTTCAATAGTAGATGATTTATAGTTGATTAGGTAATTAAATCAAATACAAGTGGCTGAAAGTAAATCTATTTTTATCATCCCTGTAAATTAAAAGTTCCGCATCATAAAAAATCATGACCATCTTGAAAATGACTAGTCAAGTGCTTTTTATAGGCAAGCAGGATTTATTGTCAATTAACGTATTGAACTGGATAGTCAGCATAACCCTGTGCTCAAGACTTTTTAAATTATTGGCTTCCGCTATCAAGCTGCACCATATCACAGTAATGAAATGTATCTAGCTATTCACATATTGAACAATTCCTTAGGTTGGGTTTATATCTCAGTATAACAACATTTCATTTTATTATCATCTCCGATTCCCTGTAATGAATACAAACACATTCCTTTTTTCCATCATGGGTTTATCAATTTTCATTGATTTGCCTGTAATGAATGCAGACAGGATGGGGGACAAAAAAATTTAAAGAGATCATATCCATTAAAATATCTGTAAATTCAAAAGTTTTCCACTTGCAGTCACATCAATTATTAAAAGAAATCATTCAGAAAAACAATTAAAAGGAAATAGTAGTTTAAGTCTTAATACTTAAATAACTTTAAAAAGGAATTTGGGGGCTTCTGGTTTTTAGAGAATATTTGCTTTTGCAATTTTATTTCCATAGACTTTATATATATATAAAAAAAAAATTATCATTATAGGTTTGCATCTCATATAGATTAATTTGTCATAATGGACCACATTTTTCTTTTTCAATAAAGGTCAACTTGACTAATGAAAATGCAGTTTATGATGCAACGTGTGATTTGCTATACACAAAGTATGTTTGAAAATTACTCCTGCCAGCATCTCCCCCTCCCAGTGGGAAGTCCCCCAACCCCAAAATCAGTCGTCAGTGAGGAAAGCACTCGCACTGTTGAAGTGCTTGCTGCAGGAGACCTCAGCACAACCTATCTATGTTCTACAGTTTGGGTACGGACAGTTTCAATTTTTTTTCTTAATTCTGAAACCTAAATAAAACCACATTGGTTAAAGACAAATATAGACATCTTGAAACTCACATTCCAACTGTGTTACAAACTTTCATACTGAAACCCAAACTTTTAAATGAAAATACACACAGTGCTCTCTGTTGTGACATTTTATTGCACTATAACAATTGCATCTGCTTGTGTTTGGCAATTATATCATTATGTGACAACGTAATTTGATATGAAATGAAGTGATACAATAACATCCTGGCTTTCATTCAGGCAGAGGAAAAAAAAAAAATCCATGGAACATATAACGTCCACTCTATCCAGGAAAACAATACTGATAGCAGAATCTAACCTATTGTATATATATTGTGTGACAGAATAGGACAAGGTTGGCTTCATAAAGAAAAAGAAAGAACTGTTAGGCAGAAAACAACTATCCTACTTTTTACACACACACTCTCAATTTAATAAGTAGAAGACTTGTTTGAAACAGATGCACAGATCAGTTTGGTGGTTTTTTTTAAATGAGGAAATGCACTTCTAACTGTCTAGAAGAATCCTAAAGGTTTTAATGCCTCAGAAGACCATAGTTGAACACTATAATCAGATTTTCAAATGAGACGGATAGTATGACCAATAGTAAAAGCATGCTTCAAGAAGAGAAAAACAAAACACTGTCAGACGTCAAAACATAAGTCACTTATTATTCCTTATACTGATTTCTTGCCTAAAGCAGCCAGCAATGTTCAGTATTCTTTGTGACGAACACAACATAATCCTTTTCTTTATGGAGAAAATGCATCATTGGTCTTCTGCAGCCCCGTCTGAAACCTCAGATAACTTAGTGTTAATGGGAGAAGAGTAGAGACAGAAAACTAGATCTGAACAGGGAGTCCTAAGAAAAGCAGAGAAGAAAATATCATCTGTTTCTAGATTACTTTTCTCTGTCCCTCATATATATATATGTATATCTGTTGTGCAGAACAAAAATATCCTCCACCACCCTCTTCTGTTTATCCCTCAATTACTCTAAAACCACCATGTAGCATCTTTGATAGCTGTAACACTTGAAGCACTTAGTGCAAGTGATACAAATAGCCAAATTAATTTGGTCCCTAACTGGTGTTGTGGGTCACCTCCTCTAGAGTAAAAGATAGAAAAGATGCAGGGGAAATAAAATAGGCAGTTAGGGTACTTCTGCCAGTTAGCAGAAAAGGTGCAGAAAACTACCATTATGGCACTGGCTGCTAATTTCCAAACTGCACGTACTCTAGTCCTGTTAAATTACACAGGTTCCTTCTCAGAGACAAGAAAGATATGGCTGATATGAGTTAATATATTTAGAAAATGGTGCTTCTGAGTATTACATATTATGCCCAGAAATCTCATTGTTATACGTGTTAAAATTCTTACATATTACAAAGCCAAATTATTTTTAAAGTTAAAATAATGAGAAGACATGCAAGAGTAATACAGGACCTTTTATTGTTGCTAAATTGGGGAAGAAGATTAAGATGCACAAAAAAGAACACATACTAATAAATTTCTTCTTCCCTGTTAAAAAGAAGTTCAGAAGCTGCCAGACTGATTCCCTCTAGACCTCTTGAATCTCCTTTTTCCAAGGATATTCTTAAATTCAGTTCTCTAGATCACCCTACTGAAGCTCAATGAGAGCCTGGTATCTAACTTTCCTGTGCTGCTTTGAAAATTCCAGCCTACAGCATACAAGCATGCTTTGAATAAGTTACTTCAAAGTAAAAACATCCTTCTATCATTTTAACAGCTTCGGAAGGCTTTCAGTGTTACTCTTGTCAGTAAATAAACTAGATATTTAATTTTCATAGCTGAATTATTTTTTTTTTGTCATGTATAACATCAGAAGTCACAAGTCTTGCATTTAACACTTAAATAATTAGCACGGTCTAAAGTTTGAAAACATATACACAGGGAGGTAAATGCTGCATGTTGAACTCAGTGGTGCTGTTTGCAAGGTGTGCCAGATGGAAGACACTTTCCTTGCAGTCTTGAGCAACAAAAAAATTTGCAGAATCAAAGAACCTTACAGGACAACACCTATTTTAAAATAACACACAGATGACTAATTTTGCTTATGCTCTTTTTAGCAGTAATTAATTCTACTTTGATCCAAAACATTTGATTGGGAAAAGAAGTAGATAAAATTATTTGAGCTATTATAGAGACTATAAGCATGTAAAAAAAAAAAAAAAAAAGCAGTGATTACAAGAAGACTGTGCTGTAGATTCATCATTTCTTAGAAAACTTTAAAACACATTATTTTGAAGCTAAAACATGGATTCACCATTGAATGAAAACAAAAGTAAAAATAAAAATAAAAAAAGTTGTCATCTCTTGGAAGTTTTTCATATCAATGGTAAAGTATTAGTATCATCTTCTATGTGTCAAAGTTGAATCTGAAATGTGCCGAATTTTGTACCCCCTCCAGAGAACAGGCAGTGCTCTCTAACAAAAAAGACTTCTCTAAACTCCCCTTTAAACCTACAGTATTATTTCTGTGCATCATTGATATATTTAAAAGAAATACAAATAATCCTATACCATAATATTTGCTCCCAAGTCCAAGTTTCCCTAGTAGCCTCAATGTTTGGGGGTTTTGTTCAGGTACTCTGTTGGAAAGCCCTCACTGATCTGTCAGAGCCAACCACTGGTGAAAGAGGGGCTAGCTTGTTACAAAAACTACTCTTCTGAAGGAGAATGAACTTTATATATTGGGCTTGGAAATATTAATGCTTCTCCTTGAAACATAAATTAAACTGAATAATGCAAAATCCAGCCTAAAAGTCTGCCCACCAGTCAAATTACAATGTTTTGGGAAAGGTTTCACATGACTGCAATCTGTTTCATGCCCTTTCAGCATGCCCTAGCCCCACCACAAAATATTTCATATCTTTCCCAGTCTCTACCAGTAGTATTAGAAAAATCTATTAATAATGACAGCATACAATCTCCAATGGGGATTAAATCCCCAAACAACATGTCAGAAATGAAGCTGGTCAGAGGGATGCTGGGCATTTATAATTTACTGAACTGCCAGATCTGGCTGCTTAAGAAGGCCAGAGGCTTAATAAGCTTCATTCGAATAGTGACTTTTCATTAATGAATCAAAGATGTAAAACTAAGGTAAAAGGCAGGGGAAGTGACCTGATTATTTGTGACCCAGAGGATCCTGATTCAAAAGAAAGAAGTAAAGGGAGGAAAATAACAGCTTGCTAAATGAATGGACTATGATTCTAGCACATTTTTTTCAACTCGGCAAAAAGAAGACATCTTCGTCTGCTTTGCTTTAAACAAGTTTATTTGGTGATAAACTGTTTATTAGCAAAGGCATTTTCTTCTCACTCTACTCCCAACTGTTATTTTGTGAACCTCCCACTTGGTTTCTGGACATTTCTGAACATGTCGAGGAGGCGAGATCCCCGTTTGCCCAGTTCTCATTAAGACCCCAGACAGACAGAAACTCTGCAAAGTCATCCTGACACAAAGCATACACCAACCACAGTGGCTTTGTGCAGCACTAACATAGATCATTCACTGGGTTTTCTGCAAAGGTCATAGCTCCTATTACACACTCGCAGGCCTAAAAGCCCACCACTGTCTTTGAAACTCTGACGATAGCAGTCTCCTCAAGTATTATGACATTGTTTGAGACTGACAACCAAACAAAACAGTGCCAGAAGGTCCTTAGAAGAAGCATGAGGATTAAATAAAACCTGTTGCACGATGGGTCAAGTGAGCCCACCCTGCAGACACAACATCATCTTCCATGCCTAGCACAGCCTCTCCACCTTCAAACGCTTTACAAGACACCTCAGTAAAAGAACTTCTTCAATCGCTTCATTTAAAAATCGATAACCTTCAAGCTTCCACAGCATCCTTTGAGACTAGCGTAAATAAAATTGAGGGACGGCTGGAGGGATTTGAGAAGTAATGGAGTCAATTGAAACTGAAACAACAAAGAGGAATTCTGTAATAAAAATCACAAAGGAGACAAAACTGTGTTTAAGCACTATGGAGCTCCTGAAAGAAGATTAGAGTCTTTGGAAAAATCAACAGCATTGTCACAGTACTTAATGTTCCAAGCATCCTCTCAGAAAGATCCAAGATGGCTGGAAATTATGGAAAAATCCAAAGCAGACATAATGAAGAAAAACCCATTATCTGGAGTAGCAAAAGCAATACATCTGCATGAATGTTCAGCTCAAAGTACTGCGTAGGAAGAACATCATAATCATAGACAGCATGTGAGTCAAGGCAGGGTTTGAGCAGTGGCCAAAGAATTAGAATAAAAATGGAGATCAGCCATATTACCACTCCATAAACCCTTGGCAAAGGATAGGAAGTAACTTCATTTGAAGAAAGAAAAATTTTTACTAAATGACCCTGCATCAATCTTCTATCCTGCCAGATTGCGATTACTACAGTTGAGAGAAGAAATGCAACACTGCTGGGAAGCAGAAGCAGCACAATATTTCATATAGAACTGAAAAGGAGGCATCAGGAAGAAGTTAGATAGCTAAACTTATCAAAAATTCTCCAACCTATTTGTTTCATTCCTTCACCACAGAAGATGCATTTGAACATGATTGTTCTGGAAGAAACTATTTGCCGTCTCACCCAGTATGTAAGGCATTGCTGATTTTACTCTCACATTCTGGCATAAAGGAATATATTCAACTAAAATACTGCAAAAGTTTAATTAATATAAATCATTCTAAAGGTAGTGAGTTCTTGTTCGTAAATTAATCTAATTCCTAAACTGTGCTTTCAGAGGACCAATTTTTACATTTGCCTTATGGTAGCATTTGAAGATTGCTCTTTGGACTAAGAATTTTTGCTGATACATATTGCTAATATGGAAGTTAGTACCTGAACATCATCAATAATTATAAATAATTATTTATATGATTACAATGAACATATGAATACAATGAACAAACATATGACAACAAATACAAGTAATAACAGTTTGCTCTTTACTTCTGAGAAATAGAAAGGAAAGGAAAAGAAAAAGAAGAAAATAAGGAACCTCATAATCCAGCCTTCCTATTTCAAGGAGGACCTTAGGACACCTTCACTTTAACCTATTGTCATTGGTTCAAGTAAAGCCTGCATCTTTGGTACCCTGGAGTGAAAATGCCCTTGCACATCTGAGCTAGATATATTTATTTCTGCTGAACTGAGATAAACCGGTATATTGCACCCAAAGGGAACGTAGGAAGCATGCATGATAGTGACAGTGCTGAGAAGGAAGACGAAGATTGACTGGGACAGCACGTGTCCAGGACAAGGAGACATGCTCAAAGATGAGCATTAGCTAACAAGAAATCAGGTACAGAAATTGATGTGAAATGTAGTAGATTTTTCTTAAATAATCAGATCAGGTGTCAGGGCTCTGAGGGTGCCAAGAGACCTTCACGCCCTTCAGCAGCCTCACCAGTGCTGCCCACCCACACCCTCTGCCCATGGGCCAAGAACAGTTGAGCTCAGGCCCATGCCCCATCCTTGCTTGAGATATGATGTAGGCAGGCCCACAAGAAGAGAAATAATTTGCAACAAAGTGTGTTATAAACTAAATCACTGCATCCCACAGATTTTCTTCACTTTGAGTATTACGGTTTGTATGGCTGCATGATTTGTGTGACTTAAACATAAAGTAGAAATAGATGCAAATGCAAATATTTTGAAGCGCAGGAATTAAAACAGCCACTTTCTCTCCCTAAAATGTAAAGAGTAGCATCTTCTCTAAGTAAAAATTAGGAGATTCACAGTAAAAATCTCCCTACATTTAAAAAAAAATTCTTAATATTTTACATTGAAACTAGAAGGATGTGGTTCTACTGACATCCTTGCTCCAGAGCATTGAGGTTGAACAGACAGCATCTGGGAACAGAATTCAAATATTGTTAAAGCATTCACTGCCTAGCACAGGCTCATGTTTTTGAGTTGGCTTGCTTTCAGTTTTTTGACTTATGCATATATGAAGGCTCCTGTGGCTGGCTGGTTTGTTTGTGGTTCTTTGTTGCAATGTTTTGTTAACCTTCCTTTATGTATTTTTAATGAATACTACAAATAAGAAATGTGTAAACTCATCCTGAAAAGAGGCTATAATGTCTTCCTGTGCTTTTGATTCACTGCCTCATTTGCAAGACTGCTGCTTATTCACAAATTAATTATGCAATGGCATCTTTAGCTAATAAAGTCTAAACAAAAAACATTTAATCCAATTCATAGTTTTCTCTCAATCAAACCAAGTCTGTCAAACATAATTACATTACACATGCAAAGCAGGAAGGAGCCAAACATGTGCCACACCTGCTTAGCACTTCTTCAGGCAGACGATATACAGTAGAAGAACAGTTGGCAGCACAGATGGCAAAGGAAAGAAGACTTGTGAAAAATGTAGTTGTGGAGTGTGGTTTTGTGGCTTTTATTGATGGGAAGGGTCAGATAGTGATCTCAGTTTATATCAAACACACCTTTCTGGTACCTTTAGGCTTGACAACTCTAATTTTGGAGATACAAACCCCAGTTGTCTTGTGCTTTCTGAATGAAGAGACCTCTGCAGCTGATAGGTAGTCGTTGCTGGTTTCCAACCATAGCCACAAGCTCTGGGGACATGCGTGTTATCATTTATGATCACAGAGACCATGCTGTATTTTAGGGTGAATCTAAACAATATATCCCCCCACCAGCACCACTGTATATCTATATAATGAAACCTATTTGGCAATAATAATAATAATAATCGTGATTCTGTACATTTCAGTGCAACCAGTTCACATAAACTCAAGGAACCAGGTAATTCCTGATATGAGCAAAAACGAAAAGAGAACTCAAGCAGACCTGGGTAGCTTTTCAGTTTTGTGGATACACTTAATTGACAAAACAGACATAAGTTTTAATATTAATGTGCATTTATTGTGATTTCTACTTTAAAAACTATGTAGTTATATCAAGAGAGAGAGTTTTTGAAATTTGCTTTAGCTAGACATTTCATGATATCTCCCGATACCACTGAAATGATCTCTACCATTTCATTTACAAAGTTAGCCATCTTGCAGGAGGCAAGATACCCAAACCCAATCAATGTATCACTCATTATTTCCTAAAAGGCCTAATATCTAGCCTTTGGTTTCCTGCATACACAGGAAAGAAAAGAAACTCAAAAAACAAAACTCAAAATGTTCTTATTCAAAACAGCTTATGTCTCTTATCTCAGTTACTGTTATCTGCTTCTCATAACTACAAAACTCTACAGAAATCTTTTTACACCTGTGGTATATATTCCCTATTTGTATTGCATCCATGTTATAAAATCTCAGTATGAAACCATCACTGCATTTCGCTGCTTTTACCACATGTCCTATCTTTGAGGTTCTTCATAATTTTCTCCAGCTTTGCCAAGCTTTCGGGAAACATTATTTCCAGCACACAGGTTTTCTTTCCTGATAGACTGAAACAACTATTAAAGATCTTGGGTTACATCCACAGAAGATACATCCACAAAGGAATTATAAGGATGTGAGGGCAAGTGGGTTTCACAAACCTCTACTAATTGCTACAAAATGTTTTCTCTCATTACTTTCATTACAGTGGTTCTATCGAAGATACTGCATAGTGTAAGATTTAGTGTAAAATTACACCAACTCCTGTAATGCACAGGACAGGATGCCCTTTTCCATTACCCATGCAATGTGCCCCTGCAGTACTGCATCGCCACAGCCCCGTGGTCCATGCTGCACCGGTTGTACCGTGCTGACTGGGGAGAGCTGGGAGAGAGCATGGGAGGGAGCTGCCTCTCCATCCTTGAATGCAGTAAGCCAGAGAGAAACAAGAACAGACTAAGTTCCAGGTGAGCAAAGTCAATTCGGGGCTCTCCACTTGCTTTCAATATA
This sequence comes from Cariama cristata, assembly GCF_000690535.1. NCBI lineage: Eukaryota > Metazoa > Chordata > Aves > Cariamiformes > Cariamidae > Cariama > Cariama cristata. The sequence continues at coordinate 34,653 of NW_009634258.1, read as the reverse complement.
CATCTGGCTGAGCCATACTGCCTGCAGGATTTTAGTAACTGTAACATAATATAATAGGCAAACTAGCTTATTAAGAACATTTTCTAATAACTGTCTCTCAAGACTCACTGTTGGCATCCTGCATCAAAGCAGAATATAGCTCAAATATATGTATAATTATTCCACAGCAGGAAGAATGGGCCTGTCCTGACTGCTGTGTTTCAAGTGTATTGCACATTAGAGGTGCTCATTCTCCACTGAAGTTTTCCTCCTCCTTTCAAACTTGTTTTCCACTTACGTGATGAAAATGCTGACAAAGTATTTGTCATACAGTATTTCCCACAGGTGTAGGTACACTAAATGGAGACTCTGCGGCATCAAGGACTGGGAAAATGGTACTGAAAACAGTGCATGTTCAAATAACTTCTGCAGTAGTCATTCCCTAGAATGCTAAATTTTCGAATCTATTAGTGTGCTTCCAAATTCAGAAATATTCCAGTACAGAATATTTTGTCTGCTTTTCTCCAAGGACACTTGACCAGAGGGCTGTTAGCAAGAGCTAGAAAACTGTCGGTGGAACTAAAAAGATAGCAGTAAATAAATAAATAAAGCATAAACCGTTTTTCAGGGATTGAGTGCAAAAAATTATTCAGAGGAAAATACACTGGGATTTAACTTAAACAAAGTTTAAAGAAATTCACAAAGTTTAAATTACTGAGTGAACAACAAATGTCCTGGGAGAATCCTTATGACAACACAAGTCAGAAATAAATCAGCAGAAAGGAATACGTATGTTTTTCTGAGAATAGAAATCTCAGTGCCATCATAAGTATTAAAAATAAAAATAAAAAAATTAAGCAGACAATCTTATTCAGAAAGCATATCTGTTCCAGAGCCTCAGCTCCATTGAAAGACACCAAGATGAACCAGCGAGCAAAGCTATAAAACCAAAATCCCAAACGAATAAATAAAAAGGCCATCTTCTGTTTCAGAAATCAGCAGTCCCATAACACATTGCTCTATAAATTTCTTCCCCACAGACTGGAAAGAGAATGTTCTTGACTAACAGATCTTTCTTGCTGAAATATCACCTGGGATGTATAGCACTCACTGGCAGGCTTGCACCATCTGCTTACTGAGGCTCTAGTGAAGTAAGCAGCATAAGCGTTTCATGTTTGCATAGCACTGAATTCAAGGAAATTGTATCCGATTTTACTTTGTCACACAGGGACATTTATTAAAAAGCCCAAGTTTACACCACGTTATTGTCTCAGCTGTGCTCTATTCCAAATGAAGCTTAGTGAACATTTCCCTAAATCTGAGAAATGCTGTTTTTCTGGTATTTGTATTTCAGTATGAACTAGACCGGAGTCAGCAAAGTATCAACCAATAAATTTTAACACTCTTCATAGATGGTCGTAGATTCATGGATTATACCGACAGCTGTTTGAAGGATAGCCACAAGGCTGCAATCTGGGCACCAAAATCTC